>NW_028327370.1:117500-303087 GCF_031878675.1 Megascapheus bottae | reverse complement strand
GTCTTTTCTTACTAATTTTAGTTTGAAGTCTATTGTAACTGATATGAGGATGGCAACTCCAGCCTGTTTATGGGGGCAGTTAGCTTGATAGAGTTTATTCCAACCTCTCACTTTCAAAAGATGATTGTTTTTGGTTAAGATGTGTCTCTTGAAGACAGCAGAACGATGGCTCTTGCTTTTTGATCCAACTAGACAGCCTATGCCATTTAATTGGACAGTTAAGTCCATTGATATTGAGAGTTAGGATTGAGAGATATTTATTAGTTCCTACCATTTTTAAAAGCTTTTAGTAGGGCCTGTGTCTTGACAGTTCTTGTGGTCCTTAGATGGTATGCTGTTTAGGTGCCATTTCTTTCCCTATGTTGCATTTATTTTGGTTTTGTATGTATAGAGCATCGTTGAGAATTCTCTGTAGTGTTGGTTTTGTTTCGACATATTGTTGCATCTTTTCCCTGGAATGGAATGTTTTATTGTTCCCTCAGTTTGAATGAGAGCTTAGCTGGCTACAGTATTCTTGGTTGGTAGTTATTTGATTTAAGGGCATGACATATATGCTTCCAGGTACTTCGTGGTTGCATGGTCTCTGCTGAGAAATCTGGGGTTATTCTGATTGGTTTGCCTTTATAGGTTACTGATCCCTTTTCCTTGGCTGTCTTTAGGATCTTTCCTTTCGTTTCTATTGATCCAGTTCGGATCACAATGTGGTGGTGGGATGTTCTTTTCTGGTCAGTTCTGTTTGGGGTTCTAAAAGCTTCTCGTATCTGGATGGGCCTGCCCTTCTGGATATTTGGTAAATTCTCTGAGATGATTCCCTGAAGTATATTTCCAATACCATTGACCTCTTTCTCCACGCCCTCCTCAATACCAACTAGCCTTAAATTAGGCTTCCTAATTGTATCTTGGACCTCATGAAGCGCTCTCTCATATTTCCTAGATTTGGATTGACTCATTTTTTGTTCTTTATAATACCTAAATTATCTTCAGCCCCGGAAATTCTCTCCTCTGCATTGTCTAACCTGCTATCAAAGCTATCTCCTTTATTTTTCATCTCCCTTGTTTCTAATTACTCATTTTTGATGCCTTGCATCTCCTGTTCTAGATCATGTATGGATTTCTTTATCTCCTTGATTTACTTTTGAGTGGTTAGCTCAGTAGCTTTATTTTCTTTGGACATTTGCTGGAGTTTGGTCATGTTTTTATTTGTGGATTCTATGAATTCATCCATCTTTCTTTGAAAAACCTTTATTATGGCCTCCTTTATGGCTTCTTCTTTTTCACTTATCACCTTGTTTTTGCTTTCCTCTTGTTCAGCTATGGCTTCCTCCATTATCTCTTTCTTTATATTTTCACATTTTCCATTAATGATGTTTATCAATTGCATTTATGTAGCACTTGGAAGACTCTCCTCTAGGTTTGCCAGTGACTGTTCCATTGTCTATTTACATTTGGTGGGGGATGTTGTTTCTTGATTTGAAATTTTCTTGAGTTTCTTGTTCTGCCCATTTGAAAATGGGAGCAAGATTACTACTAAATACGATTATAGTTTTTCAGATATAAACAACCTAGACCTCTGTAGCTGGCAGACACTAGATGTTCACAAGTTTTGATTGGTATTAACTCTTTCTTTTAGTGCACTTACAGACCATTCTAATACAACCACTGATAAGGGATTTATACCCAAAACAATAAGCTTCACAATCCAAATTCTATTGTCGTTAAGTCCCTCTGAGCCTAGAGAATAATTAACCACCTACATATACAATATTGCTCAACAGCCATCAAGTGTAGATCCGTGCAGTATAAGGGTTGAAAGACGAGCAGAGGTCCAGAGATAGAAAAAAAGAATGAGAGAGGTCAGGGGAGGTACAAAAGGATTAACGTAGGAGTGTACGAATATTGTAGTCATGAAGAAAAGGCATAGCATAAGGATAACTGACCTAAGTTGGTAAGTAGGTAGCATATTTGAGTACAAAGTTTGGAAAGTATTAGAATAAAACTTATATGTTGCTGCACGACTAGCTCTTAGCCCAACCAGTGGCCTCACAGTGGACCATGGGATGGATCTGTTTTTCTTGTCTACGTTGAGGGAAAGGGCTATTTCACAAGATGCAGAAGCGAAGATTTCAGAAGCAAATGCTGTGAGTGAATTAGCTCGTAAAAAAGCATTTTTATTTTCTTTTATCTTTCTGCCAGTCTTGGGGCTTGAATTCAGGGCCTGAGAACTGTCCTCGGGTTTTCTTAAGTCTAGCCCTCTGCCACTTGAGCCACAGTGCCACATCTAGATTTTCTATCTATGTGATACTGAGCAATCAAACCCAGATCTTCATGGATGCTAGGCAAGCACTCTACCACTATGCCAAACTCTCAACCCTGACATAGTAATTATAAAGTCATCATCATCATCATCATATCCAAATATCTTTTCTCCTACAAAGAATGAACACTTAACTGTGTCTAATGCTTTTCTTTAATTTCACTAATTCTTCTGTGTTTTTCCCTCTTGCATTTTTTACACATGACAGCAAAGCTAATCATCAGGAAAAAATTGATTAGGATACAGAAACCTAATAATATCCTAGTAGATTGACGTCAAAAATATGTGCAAGATGCCCTGTGTGTTTGACCTAGTGTTAGAGTACTTGGCTACCAAGCAAAAAGACTCAGGTTTGATTCCTCATTACCACATACATAGAAAACGCTGCAAGTGGTGCTGTGGCTCGGTGGGACACCTAAAGCCTAAAGAAAGCCCAAGAACAATGTTCACACTCTGAGGTCAAGTCCCAAGACTAGCAAAAACAAAAAAAATTCGACAAGGGGCAAAATGCAGGCAGAGAAGGCACTGTGAAGCAAATGTTTTGTAAAGGATGAGGGCAATATTGACCCTTAAGTTTGGATCTTACCTAAGAAAGGCTCCTTGAGCCTGAGACCAGACTGGTATTTGGGCCTAGTGGAAGACATTGGGATTGGACAAATAAGGTGTGCTGTTTACTACATCCACATGTATATTGTGAGATTGGAGGAGAGATTCAGCCTCCAGTATGTCTTTGGTGAGGTCTTTTGTGAGCAAGGATCTTTGGTCATTGGGCCCTGAAAGGTGACCCTGCCTCCCTCACAATGGAACAGAATATGAAACCCTGGTAACCAAGCCAGTGTAACTAACAACCAGCTCAAGCCAGCTCACTTGGCCTGTGGCTCAGGAGGAAGAAAGATGTTGCTGTGCTGTTGCCAAAGGTCAGGAAACTCGAGTCTCAGGCATGGAAGTTGTGGATGTCTTACTCGAAGATGTTCATGCTAGATCATTGCCAAGCCACAAATCCAGTATAACAGAACTTTCTCTAAGAAGAAGGCCAGGAAAATCCAGGGCAACCAGATGAGGTAAATTTCTAAGAAGAAATGTATTTCACCCCATCATCCTCCCTACACACTACAACTTTCTTTTTTTTTCATTTTTTTATTGTAATTAGTAAAAGGGTTCGATGATATTTGCCAGATAGAAGGTGCATTAATTCACATACATTGATACCCTTTCACATGTCTTGGTACCCATTTCCCTCCAACCCCACACCCCCCACCCGTCTTGGGTTTCCCCCCTTCCCTATCAAATTTCAAATATCCAAATACAAATAAATTCAATGTATAAGATAAAGTGAGATACTATACCAATATGGGATAACCAAGGGACAGCAAACGAGATGAGAGACAACATAGTACATTAAGGACAACAATCATTCATTATATGGCTTTTGTGTCAATATCCTGGAGGTCCTTTCAATTAGCTTCACATTATATGGCCTTATATATGGCCTTTTGCTCTATTGACAATCTCTGCTAGTAGAGCCCAAGGTTTCTACTGATTATGACGAATGAGGGAAACCACTGAGCCTAAGTTCCTTTGAGTCTGGCTTACTTCACTTAATATGATTTGTTCTAAGTCTTTCCATTTCCTAACAAATGGGGCGATGTCATTCTTTCTGACAGCAGCATAGAATTCCATTGTGTACAAATACCACAACTTGTTGATCCACTCATCAACTGAGGGACATCTGGGTTGGTTCCATATCTTTGCTATGGTGAATAGTGCTGCAATGAACATTGTTGTGCTAGTGGGTTTAGTATGCCCTTGTTTCTGGATTGTTGGGTAAATGCCAAGTAGGGAATTGCTGGGTCATAGGGGAGTTCTATGTTTAGCCTTTTGAGGCACTGCCACACTGCTTTCCATAGTGGTTGAACGAGTTTGCACTCCCACCAACAGTGTAGTAGTGATCCCTCCTGGCCACATCCCCTCCAGCATCTGTTGTCATTCGTTTTCCTGATCCTGGCCATTCTAACTGGAGTGAGGTGGAATCTTAGAGTTGTTTTGATTTGCATTTCTTTTATGACCAGAGATGTGGAGCATTTCTTCATGTGTCTATAGGCCATTTTTGTTTCTTCTTCAGAGAAGACTCTCTTTAAGTCTTTGGCCCATTTTTAATGGGATGGGTGTTACTTTGGAGGTTAGTTTTGGAGTGATTCAATTTTTTGAGTTGTTGATATATTTTAGATATGAGGCCTTTGTCCGTTGTTTGGTTGGTGAAGATCTTCTCCCACTCTGTAGGCTTCCTGATTAGTTTACTAGCTATATCCGTTGCCATACAAAAGCTCTGCAGTTTAATGCAGTCCCACGAATCCAGCCTTTCTCTGATTTGTTGTGATTCTTGGTCCTTATTAAGAATGTTTCGACCTGTGCCAAGGAGGCCTAGTGTATCTCCTATTCCTTCCTGTAAACTTTTCAGTGTGTCAGCTTTTACCTCCAGGTCTTTGATCCATTTGGAGTTAATTCTAGTGCAAGGTGACAAAGAAGGATCCAACTTTAGTTTTCTGCAGGTGTTTAACCAGTTCTGCCAGCACAACTTGTTGAAGAGGCTGTCTTTCTTCCATTCTATTTTTTTGGCTCCCTGGTCAAAGATTAGGTGGCCATAGGTCTGTGGTTTAATATCTGGGTCCGCATTTCTCCTCCAATGGACTTCAGGCCTGTTCTTGTGCCAGTACCAAGCTGTTTTGTGAATTATAGCTCTGTAAGAGAGTCTTAAGTTTGGAATTGAAATTCCTCCAGCGCTGTTCTTTCTGCTAAGAAGTATTTTTGCTGTAGGTTTTTCCATTTCCTTAGTTCTGCTTTAATTTCCTTTTTTAGGGTTTTAAAGTTTTCATCTAAACGGTCCTTTACATTCTTAGTTAAGCTAATTGCTAGGTACTTTATTTTCTTTGAGGCTATTGTGAAAGGAGTTTCTTTCCTGATTATTGCCTCGTTCCTCTCACTGTTGGCGTAAAGGAAGGCAGTTGATTTGTGAGGGATGATTTTATGGCCTGCTACCCTTCCAAAGCTTTGAATCAGCTCAAGGAGCTTGGCAGTAGAGTCTATAGGATTCTTTAAATACATAATCATGTCATCTGCAAAGAGGGATATTTTTATTTCCTCATTCTCCACTTGGATCCCCTTTATGCTTGCTTCTTGCCTTATTGCACTGCCTAGGAATTGTAGTACTATGTTAAAAAGGAGTGGAGAGAGTGGGCATCCTGAATGCTACCCCTTACCACTTTTATGCAAAGCTTAGGCCTGTGGCATTTTACGCACAATTCAACGCTCTGTTTTTTGCTGGTTAATTAGAGGTAAAAATCTTATGGAATTTATTGCATGGCTGATTTTGAACTGGAATCCTCAGGTCTCAGCTTATCTTGAGTAGCTAGGATTACAGTACTTTTACAACCTCTATGCTCATACACATCGCTTCTGATCCAAACACTCATTGTTCAATTTAACTAACAAGATGTGAGGAAAGATGATTGACTGTAATTTACTAGATGGGCTTCTAGTGAGTATATATTTCCACTTCCACTCTGAAGCCAGGGAAATGTTTCTGGTACTTGTTTCAACTATCTCCCAAAGAGGAAATAATGTGTGAGTACGTTTGCTTGTATTTCAGATAGGTGATGGACTTTGGTGTTTGGAACCTGTTGGGCAGAGTGTATCAGCTGGGCTGTGATAACAGAGATGATGTTTCAGACAGGAATATTTTCGTAACAGACAGACTTAGTCCAGATCCTTGGATTTCAGGCCTTGAGTAGATAGAATTACAAGTGTGAGCTGCCACCACCACCTGGTTCATTTTGGAAACCTTAATTGCTTCTCATTTGTTCCTTTCCTTTTTTGGAAGATTGATCTAAGCTGGCTGATTGTGCATCACAATGAAGTGATTGGCCTCAGGAATTGCAAATATTTGTTTCATCAGCACGGAATGAATGAAAGTTGATCTAAACCCAATAGTATTTTCCTTCTGATAAATAGGGAACTTACTTATATCATTTTTCCTTGACTTTGCTTTCCCAAAGCAAGCAACATGTTTCTTAAAAACTATACTTCATGAGAATATTATAATTAGAAGCTATCTTCAGCACACTTCAGAATAGTCCTTGCATTTATAAACATATATTACAATATTAGGTAGAAGAATGGTGACTGTTAGTTTCATAACTATTTCATATGTTTTCCTCTTTAAGGCTCATTAACTCAAGAAGGGATTAAATACATTTAGATAATAGTAGATCATAGCTCCTGCTGATTTGATGTGTGTGCAGATGATACACAGATTAATTAGGATTACTCAAAAGTTTTGTTCAAATTTTCAGTAGTAGACTGCTATGCTAACGGGAAGGTGATAGTAATGATGCTGAAATTCTATGAATCAGCTATGAAGCAGAATTTCAGGGGAGAGTATTTGCTAGGGACTTAATTTCTAAGACGCATATCAAGAATATTGAACTATAACACCAAATGATGGACGACTCAGCGTCACATTTTGTTTGTTTTATGCAAGTCTTGGGACTTGAACCCAGGGCCTGGGAAATGTCCTCAAATGTTTTTTTTTTGCTTCAGGCTAGTGTTCTACCACTTGATCCACAGCTCTACCTCCAGATTTTTGGTAATGAACTGTAAATCAGAATATCATGCAATTTGTTTGGGCTGGATTCAAACCTGATTCTGTGTAGATAGGATTCCAAGTGTGAGCGCACAGACCCTGGCTAGTATCATTCATCATTCAAGTCATGGGACTGCAATTCTCACCTGGGTCTTGTCACTGAGCTTTTCAGCTCAAGACTACTGCCCTATCCCTTGAGCCATAGGGCCACTTCTGGGTTTCTGGTGGTTAATTGGAGATAAGAGTCACATGGGCTTCATTGCCCAGGCTGACTTTGAACTGCTATCCTTGGATCCCAGCCTCTTGAGTAGCTACATTTACAAGTGTGAGCCACCATACCCAGCTAAATTATTTTTTAAGTTAATTTTTTTTGTTAAGTCAATATATAGTTGGCATACGGTTACATAAGTAATGAACACATTTCTTAAGAAAATTGTTATCCCCTCCCTCCTTTTTCTCTGTTTTCCTACCCTCAGCCCCCTCTCCACCCAGATTGTTCAGTTCATTTCCGTTTAGTGTCTTCCAAGTATCACTGTTCAATTGGTTCACGCTTTTTCCTTTGTTTTTTTTTTTTTACCATTTTATTATACCCTCTCCATTCCAAATCACATAAACCTATGTACAAGACACAGGGTACCCGAATTCAACACAGTGACTACAGAGAATAAAACTAAAGGGAAAAAGAAGAAAAGAGGTAAAAAGCAAAGAAAATGAAAGAACATCATACAGTACCTTAGAATCAACAACACTGAAAAAACAAAACATAAAACCTTGGGCTGAAAATGAAGCTTGCCTGGCATGTATGTAACCCTGGATTCCATTCCTCAGCACCACATAAACAAAAAACTGGAAGTGCCACTGTGACTCAGCTGGTAGATTTCTAACGTTCAGCACAGAGTGTCTCCAAGTGACAAAAATCTGTCACATTTAAGTCAGGCTTCAGAACTTTGCTAGGAACCAGTTACGTGATTTGGAAGAAAGTCCAATTTTCAAAGAATCACTAGCCAGGCGCTGGAGGGTCATAATTGTCATTCTACTAGCCAGGGAGAAGGTGAATCAAAGCCTTTGCAAGCAAAAAAACGAAAACAAAAAAAAAACTGTAAGATTCTACTCTCCACTTATCCACCCAAAAACTAAGTGGAGTTGTGGCTAAAACTGGTACAGCATTAGCCTTGAGGAAAAAGAACTAAGAGACCTTGCCCAGGTCCAAAGTTCAAGCTCCCCACCAAGAAAGAAAAAAAAAGGAGTACAGATACCTCAGTTTCAAAAGTATATCTGGATATCTTAGTAGATTTTTCTGATCTTTCCTCATTCATCTCATGGAACCAAATAATCTTGATCCTGATCTGACTAAGAGCCTGCATTGTGCTTAATAAATTCATTCCACATATTCCAGTAGAATCTTGACAGCTAACAGCCACTTACCAATGCTTTATTCTACGTTTAGGCCAGTATGTCTTCATACCATCTACACAGTCAGCTATATCATCTTTCCAGAAGTATCATTGAGTGTAGAACACTCAGAACTAAAATAATTGCATAAAGATGTAATAAAACCCCTTGATTCATTAAGAAAATTTCTGTACCACTTAGAGCAAGTACATTAGTGGTATTTACCTCTAGCCTCTTTTTTAAAAAAATTTATTAACATTGAAATTTACATCATATTTCAAATGTCATGTTTAACCAACAAGTATTCAAGAAGGGAATCGCTATACTATCACTGGCACATAGATTTTAGAATATAGTAAAAGTTAAGCTGAGTCTTTGTATGTCATAGATACAGATTAATCTATAATAAAACACATATCTATAGAGTGTATAGTCTATCCTAGATTTTTATGTCTATGTAGTTATGTTTATATCTCCAAAATTATGTCCAGAACTTTGGGTATCAACTATTCAATCATCGCTCTACTACTGTTTGAAACTAATATGTATATATTAAGGATACCATGTACCTTTTGTTCCTTGGTCTTGACTTATCTCACTCAACAGGATTCACTCTAATTTCATCCACTACCCCAAAAATGCCATTATTATTTTTTTCTGTGCAGATCTTCTTTTTATGTATTTATTTTTATTGTAATTTATAGAAGGGTTACATTATATTCACCAGATAGAAGGTGCATTACTTCTCAAACTTTGATACCCCATGTAATGATATGGTCCCCATTTCCCTTCTCCTACCCCCACTCATGTTCATTTCCCCCCTTCCCTATCCAATTTCAAATAACCAATTAGGCACATATGAAATATATCAGAAAACAAGGTGAAATATTGTAACAATATGATATAACCAAGGGATAGCAAAAGAGATAAGAGATCACATAGTTCATTAAGGACAACAATCACTCATTATATGAGTTTTGTTTCTTTATCTTGGAGGTCCTTACATTTAGTGTCATACTATTTGTCACGATGTCTCTAGATTTTGTTCTATTATAAATTTCTGGTAGCAGAGCCCAAGGTTTCCACTGAATTTGACAAATGAGGGAGACTCTTGGGCCTATGTTCTTTTGAGTTTGGCTTACTTCACTTAATATGATTTTTTTCCTTTTCATCCACTTCCCCGAGAATGCCATTATTTTATCTTGTCGGTTGGCTATGTATCATTCCATTGTGTGTGTGTGTGTGTGTGTGTGTGTGTGTGTGTGTGTGTGTGTGTGTGTGTGCGTGTATCACATTTTTTGTAGTAGGGCATCTGGTTGTTTCCATCATCCAGCCTCATTTTCTACAGATATTTTTATAGTCTCTTTTTTATTTTCAGGGTAATGTATAGAGGGGTTACGATTACATTTACAGGTAGTGGACTGCATTACTTCTCACACATTTATTCCACTCCACATGTTTTTGTCCCCAGTTCCCTCTCCCCTCACCTTCCCAATCATCTTGTTTCCCCCCTTCCCTTTCCTATTTGACATAAACAAATAAACATATATACAATATGCCAGGGAAAACATCAGATACAGTAACAATCTGACATTGACCAAAGGGCAAAATAAGAGATGAGAAATAACATAGCAGTTTAAGGAAAAAAATCACACAAGATTAAGAGCAACGATGACACAAGGTATAGCTCTTGTTCCCATATCATAAAGATCCTTTCATTTAGTCTCATCCTATATGACCTTATATACTTAGGTTTTTGAGTTATTGTAATCCTCTGCTAGGAGAGTCCTAGATGTGAACTAATTGTTACAAATGAGGGAAACCATTGAGCTTATGTTTCTTTGGGTCTGGCTTGCTTCACTTAATATGAATTTTTCCAAGTCTTTCCATTTCCTTACAAATGGGGCGATGTCTTTCCTTCTGATGGCAGCATAGCATTCCATTGTGTATAAGTACCACATCTTCTTGATTCAGTCATCTACTGAGTGGCATCTGGGTTGGTTTCATAGCTTTGCTATGGTAAATAGTGCTGCAATGAGCATCATTGTGCTAGTGGCTTTAGAATGTCCTTTTTTCTGGACAATTGGGTAGATGCCAAGTAGTGGATTTGCTGTATCATAGGGGAGCTCTATGTTCAGTCTTTTGAGGAACCACCACACTGCTTTCCCTAGTGGTTGAACGAGTTTACACTCACACCAACAGTGTAGGTGTGATCCCCCTGGTCACTTTCCCACCAGTATCTCTTATTAGATTTTTTGATAATGGCCTCCTGACTGGAGTCAGGAGGAATCTCAAAGTTGTTTTGATTTTCATTTCCCTTATTGCTAGAGATATGGAGCATTTCTTCATGTGTCTAAAGCCCATTTTAATTTTTTCTTCAGAGAATACTCTTTTAAGTCTTTAGCCCACCTTTTAATAGGATGGTTGTTTCTTTGAAGATTTGATTGGGAGAGATTCATTTTTTTCAGCTATAGATATATTTTAGATAACTACATATATTTTTGTAGAAAAAAGAATGGAAGTCATCATGCTGGCTCACAATTTAATTTCAGGTACTTAGGATGCTCAGGGTTTAGGATCACAGGTCAAAGCCAACCAGGGCCCTACAGTGTGTGAGATCAAACTCTGTGAACATACAATGACTGTAAGAGGAATCTCACTGCCTGGGAATGTAGCCTAATGGTAGAGTGCTCACCTAGAATGCATGAAGCCCTAGGTTCTATTCACCGGTACCGCATACTCAGAATAAAAGCTAGAAGTGGCGCTGTGTCTCAAGAGGCAGAGCACTCACCTTGGGCAAGCGAGTCCAATGAAAATGTCTAGGCCCTGAGTCCAAGCCGTAGGACTGGCAAAAAGAAAAAAAAAGAGCAATCTTACTTAAGTAACAAGGAATGTACCCTATATTTATACAGACTGAAAAATTCATTAAGAAATTAGAAAATATGTATAAAGTGCATAATTTCTTTTGTGTGTTGGCACTGGGTCTTCAACTGAGTGCTTCAGCTCTATCCCTGACCTTTTCTGCTCAAGGCTAGCACTGTACCAATGCAGCCCCAAATCAACTATCTTCAATTGAGATATAAGCGATGAATATTTCAGGGTGCTTCATGAAAAACATTTTTATAAATTGAAACTTTGAACACAGTCTTATTTTAGTATGAATGTTGAGATGGGAAGAGACAGAAAAAGTGAAATGTTTCCTGATCCCCATAGAGAAGAGACTCAGCAGAACCACTGTGGTCTGCAGGCTTCTTTGTGAGTTTTGTTTGCTTGTTTGATTTTTGTCAATTGTGGGGCTTGAACTCTGGGCCTGGGCACTGTCCCTGAGCTCTTCAGCTCAAGGCTAGTGCTTTAATCTGTGAGCCACAGTGCCACTTCTGGTTTTTCTGCCAGTTAACTGGGTACTTTGGCTGGCTTTAAACTTTGATTCTCAGATCTTAGCCTCCTGAGTAGCTAAGATTATAGGTGTGAGGTACCATCACCAGGCTGCTGCTCTGTTACTATGCAGGTTCTGGATCAAGAACTTCAAGTTCTTACTTCAATTTTTTCTTCTCTTGCCTGTTACTCTGCCATTTGAACGAAGCCCCAGTTCCTGGTCTTTGTTGGTTAATGAGAGATATTATGATTTTCTAATATTCAGAGCAATGATTATAAAACCCAGCATTTTACTTTTTGGTGTAAGTGGTACAGAGTAATTGAACACAGGGCTTTGTGCATACTAGGCAAGCAAACTATCACTAGTGTGCACTCCAGCCTTAGATAAGGGCTTTCTTTTTCTTTTTCTTTTTTTCACTCATGGGGCATGAACTCTGGGCCTGGATGTTTACCTTAAGCTCTTCAGCTCAAGGCAAGAGCTCTACCACTTGAGACAAATTGTCATGTTGAATTTTCTGGATTATTTGGAAAGAAGATTCTGACAGATTTTTATGCCTGGGCCGTCTTTGAACCTCGATCCTCCAGGGTAGCTAGGATTACCAGGGTGAGCCACCAGTCACGGGCATTAAATTATTATTTTTTGCATGTCCTATGGCTTCAACTCATGGCCAGAGCACTGTCCTAGGGCTTGCTCAAGGATAGCACTTTACTTCAGCCAGCCAACTCCCGGTCCAAATAGGCCACTCTTGAAGCTAGAATTAGAGAGATCTGCCATAATACTGGCATGTCGTTATCTAAGTATATAATTTTTCTTCTATTTTTGATGGCTTTTCCTTAGTGTACATATTTCCTACATATTTTATGGAAAACTTCCTTCCCACTGGGTTAAGCCTAGTGGAAGAGTTCTTGCCGAGCATGAATGAAGACCCAAGTTCAATTCCTCAGCACAACAAAAAGTGGTGCTGTGGCACATGTGATAGAACTTGCGCCTTAAGAATAAATAAAAACAAAAACAACGATCGTGCTCAGGTCCTGAGTCTAAGCCCAGTACTGGCAAAATAATTCTGCCCAAAGTAGACATTTAAACTCATTGTACTTTTCAAAAAATTTGTTGTCAAGGTGATATACAAAGAGATTGCTGTTACATATGTAATGAGTACATTTCTTGTAAACACTGTTACCCCCTTCCCCCTTTTCTTTTTCCCTTCCCCCCAAGTCATAAATTTCATTTACAACAAATATGTATGTATTTTCATTCCTGAAAAAAATAGTTTAAAATGTGTTCAAATAAATGATGTAGGTTGATATATTTATCAAAATGGATTACTTGAACTCTAAAATAAACATTCTAGGTAATTTTTCTCATAAAATTGTAGTAATGCTATCAAAATAATAAAAAAGGAATTTTAGTTATTAATTTCTTATGTTTTACCTTTAACATTATTACACTAAGCATACTGTTTATGCTATTAATACAGACAGCATGAAATATGATTATGTAAAAAAATTAAATGATTAAAAATAGTAAGGTTGGGGGCCAGTAGTTTGGGTTGGTGGCACACACTCTGGACTGGCAAAAAAGAAGTAGGGTTAGATAAAACAGATTTATTTCCAAATGTGTGGAAAATGGTATGATTTCTTGTTTGGCTAGTCCTGGGGCTTGAACTGAGGGACCAGGAACTGTCCTTGGCCACATTTGTTCAAGGGTGGCACTCTGACACCTGAGCCACAGTGCCCCATCTGCTTTTTCTGTGTATGCAGTGCCGAGGAATTGAATCAAGGTCTTCTTGTATACTAGGCGAGCACTCTACAACTAGGCCACATTCAAAGCCAAAGTAGATTTTTGATGCTATTGTGGAGTTTTAATTTTCTTAAATATTTGTACAAAGCACAATGGATATATAAACAGACTTGAACTCACAGAACAGAGTCCCACATAATATTACAGTTACTCTGGCACTTCTCCCGATTGACAAAACACATTTCCGGGCATCTGCTCTGTCCTTAAGCTTTGGTAGCTGACTTGTCTTTCCATGGAGGCCTGGCCTGGATTCCTGGTGATTCCATGCATTTCATAGTTCCCTGTATATCCAGTAAGGTTGTCTTCTATGGGACCAGACCTGTGTGGTTTTTGGCCCACCCAGGACCTATGTGTCTGAGGTCTCACATTATAAGTGGAAAATAAAACACAGTATAATAAGCACTGAAGAACTGCACACCATAATATTAACAATGAGAGTTTAATAGTTAGCAAAGTAAATACAATGAATACTTGACAAGAATCATGAGAGCAAGATAAAGAGATGTCTTTTTAGGAAGGGGACAGGGAAGCTCTAAATCCAGACTGGCCTCCAAGTTGCCTTCAGACAGTAATTCTACTTCAGAGTCCTCAGAAGGGTCTCCTTCCTCATGAGAAACAATGTCCTTCCTGAGTTAAGAGGGGGATGGATTCTGGTTTGTCGAATGGAGATTGAGTCTCTTTTAGTGAGATGGATGGGTCTGGATATTCTGTGAGGATGGATTCATTTTCCTCCAATGAATCCAGTATTGAGAGTACACTTGCTACTTCCCATGGGGACATTTTCCATGAGCCCAGCGTGTGCCCCTTCAGCTTGCACAATAAGTGGAGTGTTACTCTCACTCAGATGGACTGACTCTGGGTGGAGTGTGAAAGGAAACGGAAGGAAATCTGGCTGCTCTTTTTCTTCCTCCATAGTATCTGCAGGTTCAACTGTGTCACACATGGGGTTCAGAGCAAAAGGTATATCCACAGGACTCTAAACCTGTTTGGTAATTTCTACAGAAGGCCCATGGTTTCTGGAGTGCAGTGATGATTCTCAGTCTCCATCAGTCACCAGCTCCATTGGTGGGTTTTTCATCCGGAGTTCAGGATAAGCTCTTCCACGATGACCCAAACCTAAGAATGGAAATAGGTACAGAGTGGACAGAGTGGACTCTGCAAGTTGAAGTGTCACTCAACTTCCATGAGGATCTAATGGAGAAACCTGTAGAACTGGAGTTTGGACTGAACACTGAGGAGGTGTAGGGTCTTTCTAATGAGTGCTTATTCCCAAGTCCTTTCAGAGGACAGACATTACCTGGGTGACACCACCCATAAAGGGCATTTTGCCAAGCTCTGTAGAAGTAAGGGCCAACCAATATCTAGACCACATGGGCTTCCTACTCACAGGCTCTGAGGCACCCACACCAGGACTTCTACTTTTTCTTGGTCTTACTGTTCGCACATTCCTCCAGCTGGTCAAAAAGTATGTGTTTAGAAGAGCAGGTCCAAAGCTGGCATGTGGAGCCTCATATAGAGCTTGAGTTGTGTCAGGGTGTGGCAGTTCTTGAACTCGTAGAAATCACTGGGGTAGAAGTCCATTCACATCGTATAGATGGAACACATGATGCTGTGGGCACATTCGGTAAAAGGAATGTGAGAGCCCTCTCTCTCCATCCTGAGCCTTTTACCAAAGCCGCTTTCTTGCAGGACTCTAATGCTGTGGCTGTCCTGCAGAGATGTGCACTTATGTGCTGGGAGGGGGGTAAGAGACACTCGAGAACAGGATGACTTTTACACCCCACTTCCAGAAGCTTCTGAGAGAGGCCTCTATGCATCTGTCCAAAGTAAACGCATCTTAAATTAACTAAGTAAATGCTCTAAATAAATCAATAAGTGAATGCTCTAAATAAAGAACTAAATGCTCATTCCTCTAATCTCAGCCACCCAGCAGGCTGAGCTCTGAAGATCACAGTGGAAAGCCAGTCTAGTCAGTAAAAGTCTAAAGGCACTTGTCTTCAATTAGGCAGCAAAAAGCCAGAACTTGACCTATGACTCAAATGGTACAGTGCTAATTTTTGAACACCAAAGGGATGGCATTTAGACCTGGGTTCAGGTTCAAGTGGCAGCACTGGACCACACACCAAAATGTAAATGCTTTCAGGTTCTAACAGGCCAAGCTATCACAATCCCTCCCTGATGGCTCAAAAGTGATTCAGCCCCCAGCTTTTCCTCTGACGCCAGTATTTCACAGGCCTCCGCCATTAGTACTGACACCTCATTTCTTACTGGGAAATGGGATTTCCTAGGATGTCACCTAGGTGAGCGCTGCAGTTGGGAGCCACTTACTCATGCCTGAAATCCAACTTCTCAGTAAGCACACTGTTGAGACTCTAGTAGCTTGTGAGGGAAATGAAATGGCATGGTGTCCCAGTCATAATGAAGTAGTTTGTGCACTTGTATCATGCTTAGCTCCCCTGTGAACACCCCAGTGAACCAAACAGGCTCAGAGAGGAGCGAAGTATTCCAAGGCTTGGCCAGGAGGGGTGAGCAAACCTGGGTTTGGGGGGGAACACTCACTTTTTCAAGAGAATTTCCAGCAACTACTACATTGTCCTCCATTATTTGAAATTGTGCAGGAAGTTTCCCACATAAAAGAGATCACCTTTCTGGTAGGCAGGGATCAGCTTTGTCAGCAGCATCTCCAACAGGCCTTCCTCCAGGATCCATAGGTTACACGGCTCATTCAGAGTCTGAGCTGACTTACCATTACATTATGTTGGCAAAACAGTGGATATTTCAAACGCAGGAATGGGACCACACTTCACACTGAGGAATTGGAATAGAGTAGATTGGAAATGACACACTCTAATCTCAGTAGAGTCACTTGAAAGCACACAAGAAGGTTGTAGTGTGTGGGCAGGATGATGGGTTCAAATAGGTTTCCTCTCAATATACCTCATCTGAGTTGCCCTGAAGTTTCCTGGCTTTCTTCCTAGAGAAATGCCTGATATACGGGAATTTTGGCTTGGCACTGGTCCAGAATCTACTTCTTCAAGTGAGAGATCCATATCTCTCATGCCTGAGATCCGAGCCTCCTGACCTTTGGCAACAGCACAGCAACATCTTTCTTCCTCCTGAGCCACAGGCCAAGGGAGCTGGCTTGAGCTGGTTGTCACATGCAGTGGCTTGGTTACCAGGGTTCCATATTCTGTTCCATTGTGAGGTAGGTAGGGTCACCTTTCAAGGCCCAATGACCAAAGCTCCTTGCTCACAGAACACCTCCTCAAAGACATACTGGAGGCTGAATCTCCCTTCCCACCTCACATATGGATGTAGTAATCAGCACACCTTTTTGTTCAAATCCCAAGTCATTAACTAGGCATAAGTGCTAGCCTGGTCTCAGGCTCAAGGAGCCTTTCTTAGGTAAGATCCAAACTTAACTGTCACTATTCCCCTTACCCTTCACAAGACATTTTGCTTCACAGTGCCTTCTCAGCTTGCATTTTGCCTCTTGCACATTTTCTTTGCTAGTCCTGGGACTTGACCTCAGAGCCTGACCATTTTTCTTAGGCTTTCTTTAGGCTATAGCTGTCCCACCAAGCCAGAGCACCACTTCCAGCGTTTTCTATGTATATAGTACTGCAGAATCAAACCGGACTCTTTTTGTGTGGTAGCCAAGCACTCTACAAATAGATGAAACACCCAGGCCATCTTGCACATATTATTCACTTCAATCTACTAGGATGTTGTTAGGTTTCTGTATCGTAATCTATTTTTCTTCCTGATGAATATCTGTGCTGTCATCTGTAAAAATGCAAGTGGGAAAATCACAGAAGCATTGGTGACATAAAAAAAAGTCTTACAGACATAGATAAGTGTTCATTCTTTGTAGGAGAAAGGATATTTTGATATGATGATGATGACTATTTATAAATACTTAATCGGGGTTTAGAGTTTGGCCCAGTGGTAGAGTGCTTGCCTAGCATCCATGAAAATCTATGTTTGAGTCCTTAATATCACACAGATATAAAAATCCATATGGCAATGTGGCTCAAGTGGCAGAGGGCTAGACTTGGGAAAAGCCATGAGCAGTGCTCAGGCCCTGAGTTCAAGCCCCAGGAATGGCAGAAAAAACAAAAGAAAAGAAAAGAAAAGAAATGTGCTTTTTACAAGTTATTCACTCACAGCATTTGCCTCTGAATTCTTCGCTTCTGCATCTTGTGACTTATCCCTTTCCCTCAATGTAGACAAGAAAAACAGATTTTATTACTTGCTATCCTTTGTCTAATCTTTGGATATTAATTCAAAATACAATATTGCCTGAGATATTGTGTGTGTGCATGTGTGTGTGTATCTGCCAATGTGTGCATGCACACATGTGTACAGGGTTTAGGGCTTACTCATAGGGCCTGTGTGATAACCCTCAGCATCTTTTCCTCAAAGGTATTGGTCTTTCACTTCTAGCTTACTATAGCTAATTGGAGTTGAGAGATTCACTCAACTTCTTGCCCTGTGCATTGGAACCCAGTGCTGGGTTCTCATATTGTTAATTGTAGCTATAGAGAAGCCTGAGGTCTGGGGATCCTCGTTAGAATCCAGCCCCTGAAAGAAAGTCACTGATAGAAGTCTTTATCTTCAGTTAAGCACGAATAAATAAGGCAAAAGTGGAACTGTGGCTCAGTTCCTCTTGTACCAGCCATGAGAAAATTAGTAATTGGCAGCACCTGGTCCCTGAGAGAAATCCTTAGCACTGGTTCAAAAAAAGAAAGAAAATAATGAAAAAAATTAAAACTTGCTGAGGAATCCATAAGGATAAACGTGCCTGTGAATAATCTTGTCATTTCAGATTCCCTCAAGAGCTTATGTCTCTCTATATTTTATCAAGTTTTTTTAAAGATATTTACATATTTTGTATCTTTCTTAAACAGAGATAGCCATCCACAAAACACAAACACAAACTCTCACACAGTATACCACCCACCCATAAGTGTCTGGCTATGTATATATGTATAGTCATATGTATTGATCTGTCTCTCTATACTAATATATAAATGCATAAACATATATATTTAAACAAACAGGAAACATACATAGATAGGTCTCAGGCATTTCCAGATTTTGTGCAAGTCTTCTGAGTGCAACTTATCGTTGTATTGTTTGTCAAGATAGAGTCCCTCTAACTTTTGGCCAGCTTCTTTTCCTTTGATACTTTTTTCTGCCAGTCCTGTGTTTTGAACGCTAGGCCTGGATGCTGTCACTGAGCTTGAGCTTCTTGCATTCAGTAGTTTATTGCAGATAAGAGTCTCATGGAGTTTCTGTCCTGGGCTGGCTTTGAATTGTGATCCTCAGATCTCAAACTCCTGAGTAGCTAGGATGACAGTCTTGAGCTACCAGTACCTGGTTCCTTTGCCTCTTTTACCCTTCTTTTTTGGCCCCACCACAGCCATGGTATCTACCTTCCTATGTTCTCTCCACCTGCCCCCAGACAGGGGTCTGACGGATGCTTTCCACCCACTTATTCATGTCCTCCTCTCTATTGGCTGACAGCTAAGACATGCACTCACTTGTCTGGATGCCAAACACAAAGCCATGTGATTGTTTCTCAGTCTGGAACATCCTATCAGATTTATAGCACCACAGAGGGTCAGGTTGATGCTCCTCCAGGGCTTCTTAAATTGTTCTCATATTAATCCACAACACGTTTGTCATCACTTGTCCAGCTAATTCATGGACTAAAGCAGCATTCCCTACAAACTTAGATCCCAATACCATGAGGACACTCAAGGGTGCATTAGGAGTATGACCTGCAGGTGGATGTGAGCCTGTCTAAGTTGGAGGGGATTTCTCCACCACAGGAAATGGAATACAAATTTAGAATCTGCTTTCATGAGGTGACAATCTCTGGCAGATGTTCTTATCAAATGTGGCACTGCCTACTTCCAGCTTAAAACATGGGTTGATGACCCAGCATAACAGAGAATGTATTCACCCCGGCCCAACACATAGGCTGGGACCCTGACCTTTCAGGTAGCATTTGGCTTTGAAGGTCATGAGATCTTAGTCTACAAATGATGAGATCCCTCCCGTGAGGCATAGCAAACGGAGCCAAAGTGCAACCAATTTAAGCACCAGATCAAGCTTCCCTTCTTCAGTAGGGTATGGTTTGAAAACTGTGCATAGCTTCTGTTTGAAGCCAGTCTAGAAAGGAAAGTCCATGAAACTCTCATTTCCAGTTAACTGCCAAGAAAAAGCCAAAGATAGAGATGAAGCTCAAGAGAGCTAGAGAGCCATCTGAAAAGAATGGTTACACCCTGCAACATCCTCATTATCTGATCTTGAAAACATCTCTGCGTGCATCCCAGCATGCAGCCAGCCTCTGGGGGTGACAGTGATCCCTGCGCCCATTGGCAATCTGCACTGTCTCTGACATCTGTAATGTGAACCTCATTCTGTTGGGTTTGTGAAGCGGTGTCAACCCTGCAGAAGGAACCAACTGTGCCCTAACTCCCACTGTCCCCTGGGGCCCCTAGCATTCCCCCATCTGCACCCCTCCTGTGGCTTCTGATCCTAGGGAGCCCTCCTGCCCTGTCCAACACTCACATGAAGTGCATATTTCTTCTCCTGGGGCAACTTCTCCACAGAGAGTACATGACATGCCCACTCTCCAGGCACGGGGAGATCCTGCCCAAGTAGCAAATCAGTGATAAGGACATAAAGTGATGAATAGAATTTTAGATCCTGATGGTAGACAGTCTGCAAAATCCAAGGGAGAATGGAATTGGAGGGGACCAGGGATCAGGATGTGGGCATGGAGCTTCCCTGCCAAGAGGGTGGGGGAAGTCACAGGCTGGGGGATGCACAGGATGATCCATGGGCCCTGTGCAGCTACTGGGTCACCCCCTTCTGCATCTCAGCCTTTGTCTTTGAGCTCTGTGATCGTCAAGATGTGCACAGTCTGTACTCTGGCTGGCAGAAGAAAGGACCCTGGGAAGACAATTGTAGACCCTTTGTGAGTGTAGGAAGGGGTAGGCTGGACACCCAGTCCAAGAGGAGCTAAAACTGGAGTCGAGGGGTGTGCAAGGAGTGGGTGTGAGGGTTGTGGGCAGTCACAGTCACGGCAGAGGTGGCTCTGTCTGTGGGGTGAGTGCCTCCCTGCAGGCACAGCACTGGACATATCAGAGATCCACATGAAAAGGAAAAGCTGGAAATGGCACTATGGTTCAAATGGTAGAGCATCAACCTTGAGCAAAAGAGCTCAGGGACAGTACCCAGGACCTGAGTTCAAGCCTCATGACTGTAAAAGAAAAAGAACCAGGACTATGAGAGGGAACCTGGTACTCTCTTGGTCTAATCAGACACAAGAAGAGGCCGGGATAGGCTGTGGAAAAACACAGAGAACATCTTCCCCCAGCTCATCCTGTCCTGCATGCAGGGACAGCCATGTAACTAGGGCTACGGTGAGATCATCTTCACCCCTGTGCTGCCATCTGAATTGTAGGCCTCTGTCCTGGCATGGGGTGTCCTGATGGCTGAGCAGGTGCCCTAACCCTAGTGGGAGAGCAGCCACTGACTGTGGTAGCTAAGGAGAGATCTGTTCCATAGCTATCAGGCCACCCAGCATGGGAGCCATAACCACCCTTCACCCAGGTAGAGGCCAATGGTTCTCCAGGTGCTACTAACATTGCCCCACCCCTAGCTCTGGGTACACGTGACATTCCCTCCACAAGGAGCAGGACTAAGTGAAGGATCAGGAAGCTGCCTATGGGCTTCAGATGATGGCCAGGCTGGCACTACAGATGGCCTCACTCTGTCACCACCTTCCCCTGCCTCCATCATTCCTCCATCATGCCTCTCTACCTCCCACCCATTAACCTTGGAAACCAATGAACTGGGCTCTCATCATTCCTCTCATCTCTTCACCCACCTTGCCATGCGTCCATCCCTCTGTCACTTCCACCCCACACACATCCCACCACCAGCCACCCTGTAGCTTATGAGGATCCCAGAGGAAGCTCTTGGTGAAGGGCTTGTGACCACAAAACAGTTACTATCACCCGCTCTGGCCTGATCCACCACAGAATAAGAACAGCCAAGCCGGCACACACTGCAGCAGAGTTGCTATGCTGCCACCCTGATTTCTTCATGGCCAGGACTTGGCTCTCCTCAGCCTCACAGCTCAGTAACCAGAACATTGTGCTTTCGCAGAGCCATGGCTTCCAGTCTCCATGGACACAATGACATCAAGGTGATGCCAACTTCCCCATCTCTATATACTTCTAACTATGGGATGGGAGCTGAGGTTCTCTTCTGTCACTCCATCCGTTAAGAGGCTCATGCAGATTTCTCTCCTTTGCCCATCATGGTGACTCTTTGGTTAACAAGTCACTGCTGGGCTTCCAGTTCACCACATATAGAACCCATACTCCAACACTTTTCTTAGAAGGACTGATGACTTTTAAATATTCTTTAGTTTTAAATTTCTACTTCCTTCTCTTTTTCTTTTATATATTTCACTTCCTCACATACTTCTCTTTTTTTACCTTTCTTCTTTCATTCCTGGCCTTGAACTCAAAACCTGGACCTTTTTCTTAGCTTTTCTTTGCTCAAGGTAGCACTATAGCTCTTGAGCCACAGCTCTACTTCAATCTTTGTTCTTGCTCTAAACTGGGAGTATGAGTCTCATGCATTTTTCCCTTTGCTGGGTTGGTTTTAAACCACAATACTAAGATCAGGATCCTGAATATGCCTCGGATTACAGGTATTATCTAATCAAAACAAATTCCTGATTTCTTTTTTAGACATAACTAATTCTTTCAGGTGAGCCACCAGCCACTCATGCAAGAGCATTGCAAGATCCCAGCATTCATCTTGTCTCCAGTCTTATTCCATCCATCTCACAATGGTCATCTAAAACACCCTGCTGCATGCCTGAAGTCGCAAGGAACGTTCTCAACGCCATGAGAAGCCCCCTTAAGCTCTGCCTCAGACATGCCCAGCCCCCATCCCACTTCCACATGAGCATTTGTTTAGGAGAAATTTCCTGAGTACATCATCATGTTTTCCTCACCATTCAAATTTCATCTTTGGAGTCATTTCTCCCAGACAAAGGGGAACATGATCCATGGTTTGATAGCAGCTCCAGTCTCATAGTCCCAGCCACCAACACCCCCCCCCATTACCCTGCCAGACACCAGAATTCAAGGACAATGTTTTCACTCCCCCTGACTCTTACCAAATGTATTAACTTATACAGTGCATTAAAATAATTTTACTAAGTGGAATAAACACATGGCATCAAGCTTCAGAATCTTTGCACCTGAACTTTTAGTGAATAACAGACACACCAGCATTTCTGTAGCCAAGAGAAATCTTAGCTTTGAGATTTCAGCATTCCTGGTATCCAAGTTTGGATGTGCTAACACTGCCCTTAATGGGGCACTTCAATCACACAATCCCACAACAATCAATGTCATTTGACATTCACTGGTAGGTGGTGTTAGGAAAAAGACTGATGTGCCAACTCCATGCTGGCTTGACCAATGCCATCTTCAAACCTGGAGCAAGTGGGGCTCCTCTCTCCATGACACCTTTTGTGTACTACCCCAGGAGGACCTTTACCTTGAGACAAAATTATGAAGACTATCTCTACCAGCAAAGATTCCAGTGAGATGTGCCTACTTGGATAAAGCTAAAATCTCACTAAAGTGAGGTTGTTGGCAGTGCTGGAGCCTGAACTCAGGGCCTGGGCACTAAGCATTTGTACTCAAGACTAGCCCTTTACGACTTGAGCACAAACTCCATTCCCAGCTGTTTTTATTTTTGGTAGTAAGAATCTATCAGACTTTCCTGTTCTAGGTGACTTGGAACTTCCATACTCAGATCTCAGCCTCGTGACCAGCCTGGATTAAAAGTGTGGATCAGCCATGCGCCACACCTGAGGACTTCTGCCAGCACATTTTTTCCCAAAAATTGGAAGAGGAAGATGAGGGAGGGTTGGGCTCATCCTGCCCTGCATATGAAGGAGAGCATCAGCGCCTGAACTTCATTCCCTGTTGTAGGCTGCTGGAGGAAAAGGAAGCAAATAGGCACAGGCTGGCAGCAGATGCCACAGAACAACTTGTGACCAAGACTCCCAGAGCAGACCTCAGAATCGATGACAGAGTTGGATCTACCCAGTAACAGAGGCAGTGGTGACACCTGAAACTGCGCGTTTGAGCCTTTGCTGCTAGTAAACAGGGCCACCTATGTCTCAATGAGAAAGGTGAGATTTTGGTGGAGAAGGTGAGATTAAACATTATGTATCATGCCAGAAGACAGACTATAAGGGGTCTTTTATTATTCCAAGTGAAATTTTGGATTTCCTCTTCGGTTTCTTTAAAGAATGGCATTGGGATATTGATGAATATTGCACTGAATTTGTAGATAGTCCTTATCAAGATTGCCATTTTTACAATATTACTTCTTCCAAACCAGGAGCATAGGTTTTTGCATTTCCTCAGTTCTGCGTTAATGTCCTTCTCCAGAGTTTATAGTTCCATCAAAAAGGTGCTTTACATTCTAAGTTAATTCCTAGGTATTTTATTTTCTTTGATAGCAAAATGAGTTGCTATCCTGATTCTTGCCTCATTCCTCTCATTTGTTGACATATAGGAAGGCAGTTGACATTGAGGGTTAATTTTATACCCTGCTACCTTACCAAAGTTTTATATCAGCTCAAGCAGCTTTGGAGTAGAGTCTATAGGGTTCTTTAAATACAGAATCATGTCATCTGTAAGGAGAGAAAGTTTCAGTACCTCTTTCCCTTTTCCTCCTCACTCCAGTTAGAATGGCCAAGATCCAGAAATCTAATAACGTATGCTGGAGGGGATGTGGCCAGGAGGGATCACTACTACACTGCTGGTGGGATTGCAAACTCGTTCAACCACTATGGAAAGCACTATGGCAGTATCCCAAAAAGACCAAACATAGAGCTGCCCTGTGATCCAGTAATTTTACTACTTGCCAATCGTCCAGATAGGACATATTAATTCACTAGAACAATAACATTTATCACAGCACTATTTACTATAGCAAAGGTATGGAACCAACCCAGATGCCCGTCAGTTGATGAGTAGATCAAATATGGTATTTTTACACAATGGAATTCTGTGCTTCTGTCAGAAAGAATGACATAGACGAATTTGTAAGGAAATAGAAAGACTGTAAAGTTTAGAAATTAGTTTCTGTCTCCTTCTCTCTCTCCTTCTCTATCTGTAAAATTTAGAAGTTCCTATTTCTCTCTCTTTCTCTCTTTCTCTCTCTCTTTCTGTATCTCTCTCTCTCTGTCTCTTTCTCTCTCTCTCCCTCTCTCTCTCTCTCTCTCTCTCTCTCTCTCTCTCTCTCTCTCTCTCTCTCTCTCTCTCTCTCTCTCTCTCTCTCCAATCCTTAGGCTTGAACTCAGGGCCTGAGCTACTTTTGCTCAAGGTTAGTACTCTACCATTTGAACCACTGTGCTGCTTCTGGCTTGCTCTGTTCACGTAGTATTGAGGAATCTAACCCAGGCCTTCATCCTTGATAGGTTAGCACTCTACCACTAAGCCACAGAGTCAGCTTTTAGAGGTTTCTGACAAAGGTTTTCCTACATGCTATTATTTCTTCTGTGAGTGCTCTTAATGCTTGCTGACTTTTGACTTTGTTTAGAAGACTTACCCTAATGCTCCCATATACAGAGATTCTGTATATAGCTCAATGTTTTTCATTACTCAGTATTTCTCTATTGTGTATGTTCTGAAATGTACTGAAGACTGACTTCTGATTAAAAGTCATTGCACATTTGTTCTATTCATTAGTTTTCTTTTCTTCTATGGGAATCAGGTTTGTGATGAACACAGAAGTATGCCTTCCAGGTCAAATACTTTCCACATTTGTAATATTCATAAGGTTTTTCTCTCCTATGTGCATTTTATACTTAGTCATGCGTTCATGATGGATTTTTCATATTCTTATATTCATACGTTTTTTATCCTGTGTCTGTGTGGTATCATGCAAACTCAAGTATGAGTTCTTCAAAAAAATTTCCCTTTCATTTTATTCATAGGATTCTATCCTGTGGGTGTTTAGTGATAAATCTTGACTTGTGCCTTCTGGGGAAAAGACTGAACATTTGCTACATTCCTTAAGGGTTTTATCTTGTGTTGGTTCTGTGACACAAGCTGAGTTTTCTTCCACAGACTAAAAAGTCTTTCCTATGTATTACATTGCTAAGGCTTCTCATATGTGTGAACTCTCTTACGCTTCCTGAAGGGTGAATACTGCACGAAAGACTTTCAACTTTGGTTATATTCCTAAGGTTTCTAATATGTGTGAATTCTGTTATGCCTCCTGTAATGTGACTTCCATCTGAAGGTCTTACCACATTTGATGCACTCGTACAGTTTCTCTCCTGTGTGTGTTCTCTGATGCAATTTGAGGGAAGACTTCCATTTGAAAGACATTCCACATCGGTTATCTACATAAGGTTTTTCTCCTGTTTGAATTGTCTTATGCATGTTGTGGTTTGGCTTCTGTGTGAAGGACTTTCCACATATGTTACCCTCATAAGGTGTTTCTCCTGAGTATATTCTCTGATGAACATGGAGTTTTACCTTCCATTTGAAAGACTTTCCGCATTCACTACATGCATAAGTTTTCTCTCCTGTGTGTGTTCTATTATGCCCATCAAGATATGACTTCCACTTGAAGGTCTTTCCACATTTGTTGCACACATAAGGTTTCTCTCCTGTGTGTGTTCTTTGATGCAATTTGAGGGAAGATTTCTGTCTGAAAGACTTTACACATTGGTTACATTCATAAGGTTTCACTCCTGTGTGTATTCTCTGATGAACACGAAGTTTTCCCTTCCCTTGGAAAGACTTTCCACATTCATTACACTTATAAGATTTCTCTCCTGTGTGTGTTATTTGATGAACTCGAAGGTGTATCTTCTGGGTGAAAGACTTTTCACATTTGTTACATTCATAAGGTTTCTCTTCTGTGTGTCTTCTCTGGTGCAAAGTGAGGTATGATTTCAGTCTAAAAGTCTTCCCACATTTATCCCATTAAAGATTTCTCTTCTGTGTGAGATCTCTGATGTGTGCTGAGAGCTGAATTCTGGGCAGAAATTTTATTACGTTCCTCATATTCATAAGGTTTGTCTTCTCTTGGAGATCGAGGTTGGAGCGTCAGGTCTGACTCCTCAGAAATTAATTTTCACACTTGATGTTCGCATCACATATCTCAGGATATTTGCTCTGAGGTATTGTAAGGCGTATTTCATTACTGAAAGATTTCTCACATTCACTACATGTATGAGGAGTCTCTCCTGTGTACATTTTCGGATGTGTACTGATGGTCGGTGTTAAGTACATTAGTTTTCATCACACAGTACATTTAGCAGTTTTCCTCCCTCCCTGAAGAATTTCTTGGGCAGGGAGAACAGAATTATGATACTGCAGATCTTTTGGACTGTCACAATCATGAATAAAATGCTCTGAATATCCGATGGATTTTTTAAGAACAGGAGACATACGAGATCTATATGCAGTATGCATCTCATCAGGCTTAGGAGACAGAAGCATGTTCTGACACTTTATGAACTCCTCAGTCCTCACGCCTATGTTGTTACCGTTATTACTAATCAGCTCTGGATTATGTGTAGAGCTCAAATTTAAAGTTGTTGCTAATCTCACGTTTTCCTCCACTTCGATACTACTTGCAACTGCTACTTCACAAAGACATTCATGTGGATTTTCCTGGCAGGTCTTGAACACATTTTCCATTACCTGGACCTCTAAAATGAGTCATAGAAAAAAAGACACAAACATACATGAGATACAAATATTCCTTACTGTCAAGGTAATGACTTTACTTTCCCATCCTAAGTGTTAGATATTTTAAAATATAAAAGTGGAAATTGATTTGTGAGAAATATATGCTTTTCTCCCTAACCTATTAAGAAAATGATATTTTACAATGACCAATAATGTTTTTCTGTGTTTTAGTTCTCTTTTTATATCACAGGAGATATTTATTGAAATTACCCATCTATGTATTGCTACAGTTTTAAGCTGAATACTACCTATAATATACCTGCAGCTGTTTTTTTTCAAATACTGTTTTGTTTATACATTGAGGAATAGCTGCCTTTCTTTTATTTTTGAGAAATACTCTAAATATTGTGCTGTTTTGCATCTTTTAAAACTTTCTTTTCTTTTCTTTTCTTTTTTTTGTAGTTCATAGGCCTCGGCCCTGTCCCTGAACACTTCAGCAGAAGACTATAACCCCTATCCTTGAGCTACAGCCCCACTTCCTGTTTTCTAGAGTTAACTAGAGATAAGAGTCTCAGGTCCTGAGTATCAGATAGGATTACCTTACCCAGTTTCAATGCTGTTTGCTTATTAACCATTAAGTGAGGAACACGAATTTTTTCTAGATTCAGTGGCCACAAGTTTGGTTTATATGTCTGTTTGCCTTTGATCCAAGCAAGAACAATTCTTGAGAGTAAGGTCTTACGCCTATATCCCTTCAGTTACAACTTCTCACTAAAGTCTCAATTTAGGTATTTGTGGGAATTTTGAAATTTGTTTCTTTCCATTTGAAGTCTTATAAAAATTCCTTTTCTAACACTCCTGTCCCTCAGAACCATGGAAGACCAGAAAATCCCCAGCTCATTGTCTAGTTAATTTTCTTATGTTGATTGAAACTTTGTTGCTGTTTTTTTCCTTCCATTCCTGGGTTTGAACTAAGACCTAACCACTGTCCCTGGGTTTTCTCAAGACTAGAACCCTACCAATGAATTCATTACTTCTGGCTTTTTCTATGTATGTTGTAATAAGGAATAAAACCTGAGTCTTTGTGCATGCTAGGCAAGCACTCTACCACTAGGCTCAATTTCTGGTGGAAACGTCTGGTTTTGAATACCAGTCTCTTCCTACCAGCATAAAGATATTATCCTTATCAGAGAATAATGCCCTGACTTATTCCTTGTTTGCTCAATCATTTATAGTCTTAGTTTTAAAGAAATGAAATATCATTCTTTCTTTCTTTCTTTCTTTCTTTCTTTCTTTCTTTCTTTCTTTCTTTCTTCCTTCCTTCCTTCCTTTCCTTCCTTCCCCCTTTCTTCCCTCTTTCTTCTTTCTTTCTTTCTTTCTTTCTTTCTTTCTTTCTTTCTTTCTTTCTTTCTTTCTTTCTTTCTTTCTTGTTTTGCGGTCATGGGACTTGAATTCTAGACCTGGCTGTTCTTCCTGAGCTCTTCAGCTCAAGGCTACTGCCCTATGTCTTTAGATTCAACCCCACTTCTCATTTTCTATTGGTTCATTGGAGAGAAGAGTCTAAGGTGTTTTTGTGATAGGTCAGTCTTTGAACCTTGATCCTCAGATCTCAGCCTCCTAAGTAGCTAGGATTACAGGCATGAGCCACGGGCTCATGGCTTTCTCATTTTATTTTGTTTCACAGTGATTTCTACAGAGAAATCTAACTTTAACTCTACTGCCACATAGAATTCATCATATCACCCTATGATTCTTGGTGCCGGGGGTTTGGGCTAGCATGCACAAAGACCTGGTTCAGTTCCTTGGTACTACATACAAAGAAAAAGCCAGAAGTGGTGCTATGACTCAAGAAGTAGAGAGCTAGCCTTGAGAAAACCCAAGGATATGCTCAGGCCCTGAGACCAAGCATAGGATTGGGAAAAGAAAATGATTCTTGATTCATTCACAAAGAATTCCATAGGTTCCACACAGGATTTAGGGTTACTAAGAATATTATTGCTCAGTACATCACAACATGAACTTACCAATGGGGCTCAGGCTCCAACATCAATATGAAGATGCATTCACTCACCTGTGATATTCTTGTCAGAGGAATTTCCTATCCAGAGTTCTGCACAGTGCTCTAGCTTGTCAATTAATACAGGTTTGGGAACACAGGGCCCTGTAAATTAGAAACAGTAGAGAATTATTGCTTATGCTGTGTCATCATTGCTTTAAGTTCGCAGACATCCTACTCACAAGTTATCTATTAAAACTTTTCTCTCATTTCTCACTGGCTCCATGGTTGACTTTTCCCCAGCTCTGGATTCATTTTGTATGGCATAAACTTAGCTGTCTTGTTCAAGGCTAGAAAAATACCAGTTTGAGTCCCAGTTCCACTTACATGCATAGGTCTTCATGCATGCTAGGCAAGCACTCAACCACAAAGTCAAACTCTTGACACTCCACTAACATTTTTGAGGGGTTACTTGGAGTTATAGAGTTTCATGGCAATTTTAATGCCATTGCTCGCTTCAAATAAGAATTCTTAGATTTCTTCCTCCTGAATATTTTAAGATTACAGGCATGAAACATTGCACCTAGTGCCAGGTTTCCATTATAAACTCACTGTTTAGTGATTCGTAGATCCTATTTCCAATAATGATATATATTCTATTCTGGATGGTTTATCCACTTACAATTACTGTGTAAGTTTGGAATGTCGTCTCCATTAGAGGAAACATAATTTAGAACTGTTGTCAAAGTATCCTGAAGGTATCCTGAAGAATGAGTACAAAATTACCTTAGGTTTTCTTTAGAAAGTAATGATACTTCTCAGGGCCTGGAATCTTTCATTTAAATAGTATTGAAAGTTTGATAAACATTCACGTATCTGCAAAATAACAAGGCACTTGGCCTTGCAAGTGAATTTGACTTTTGCTCACCTAAGGACACCAGGTTGCTGTAGGTCTCCAGCATTACATCTCTGTACAGGGTCCTCTGAGCATTGTCCAGATGCTGCCACTCCTCCCAGGTGAAATCCACAGCTACATCATCAAATGACACCAGCTTCTGGAATGGCACATTTTCATCAAGTAATTAGCACTGAGTTATAAACACACCATGTCTGGAATTTTATTCTTTTTTTTTGTTGGAATTGTATTCCTTTACTTAAATCTTTAGACTTACATGAAATATTGACCTGAAAAGCTTAGGGATGGTGCCTAGGCCCAGAGTAAAAGTCCCAAGACCCACAAAAAAATAAAAAGGCAAGCCAGGTGTTGGTGGCTCACGCCTGTCATCCTCGCTACTCAGGAGACTGAGATCTGAGGACCATGGTTCAAAGCCAGCCTGGCACAAAATTCCATGAGACTCCTTTCCAATTACCCACCATAAAATGTTTAATGGCTTGTGGCATATCATGGTAGAGCAATTGTGGTATCGACAAAAATAAGTCGGGGGAGTAGATTTAGGTTATAAATGGAATTATTCCATTGAAAAGGAACTACATTATATGATGACATATGCTGATGCTGAGAGAATATTGCAAAATCTTAGGGTATCAAGTAATAATACTGTGAAGTATACCCAGAATGTTAATGTTCTATGTCTGGCATAATAATCACTTGGGGAAGAAACTTTTTTTTCTTTTTTTTGGCTGGGGGATTTGTAAGGCTTGAACTCTGGGCCTGGGCACTGTTCCTGAGCTCTTCAACTCAAGGCTATCACCCTACCTATGAAGCCACAGTGCCATTTCCCATATTCTAGTGGTTAACTGTAGATGAGAGTCTCATAGACTTTCTAATGCCCAGGCTGGCTTTGAACCAAATCTTTAGATATCAGCCTGATATCTGAGTAGCTAGGATTACAGGTAGAAGTCACTGCACCTGGCAAGAAATTTATTTCTTGCTGTTTTATACTACAAATTTACTGTATGTTTTACTTTTTCAAAAAGACTGAGGATGACCTTTGTTCTGTATATAATGGGAAGAGGGGTAGGGAGCTGTGAGCAGAAGAACTGAGGGGCAATACTCAGGGTAGGACAAAAGCCTTAAACTAAAAAGCTCACGGCCCAAGGTCCAAGCCCCATAACTTTCCCCACTACCCCACAAAAAAAGGGAAAAAAATTGGAGATTGGAGAGGATTTTCTAAAAAGAATATATAGAAATACTAGTTCAAAATGTAGAAAGAAGTTCAATATTAACAGTCATGAGAAAAATTAAAATTACAATGACATCATTACTTTAAGTATATTAATATAAATATAGTTTTAAACAAAAAGATCCACATACACACACACACACACACACACACACACACACACACGCATACAAAAAAACAACATTCAAAGTCTAACTATTCCTGGGAAGGTAGTGAGAAGAAGTAGAACTTTGGAATAGTTCTGCAAGGAATATAAAACAATCAAAAATTGCGTGGAGAGTGCTAAAAAAGTACTAAATATAGAATTACATAGAAATATGGTCCAACACTAATCCAGAGATAGAAATATGCAAAACAATGCATTGAAAAGGAAGAATATTTTACTATATTTTACAGATGAATCTTGATTACAGTAAACTAAAAATACAGCAGTCATAAAGGAAGAGCTAGGGTATGTTTTCCCTTCCAGAGCTTCCAAGGATCAACAAACCCTTAGAGCCAAAAAGCACGATGGTTCCAGAGAATGGAGTAGAGAGGAACAGGAGCTGAATGTTTAATGATTATACATGGAAGATGAAAATTTCTCTAGATGGGTAGAAAGAAGAGAGAACTGTACCCTAAACAATGGTTATGTAGCCACACAGGATGGGACACACCTATACTCCCTGATCTTGGGAAACTCAAGAAGGATTTCTAGCCATCCTGGATGCATGGAAAGATCTATCATAAAAACTAATGTGGAGGGGCTGGGAGTTTGGCATAGTTGTAGAGTGCTTGTATGAAGACGAAGGTTCAATTTCGCAGTACCACATACACAGAAAAAACCAGAAGTAGTGCTGTGGCTCAAGTAGAAGATCACTAGGCTTGAGGAAAGCTGAAGGACAGTGCTTAAACCGAGTTTAAAAAAAACCCAGAAAGCTGAGCATGATGGGGTGGTGGCTCACTTCTATAATCCTAGCTACTCAGGAGGCTGAGATCTGAGGATCCTGGCACAAAAAGAACTGAGACACTTATCTCCAATTTACCTTTAGAAAATGGGAAGTGGGGCTTGGCTCCGGGGTAAGGTGGTAGCCTGGAGCTGAAGAGCTAAGGGATAGTGCCCAGGCTGAGTTCAAGATCTATGACCCACCAAAAAAACCACAAAAAACAAAAAATAAGATGGAAAACATTGGATTCTGTGAATTTTATCAGGCATATAAATGTCTTTTTTTTACGGTTGAAATAACAAATTGTTTGGAAAAAAGTTTTTACCTAGAAATGTACACTACAAATGGAATTAACAACAAACACAAAATATGCAAAAGATACAAATTATCACAATATGGGTATCCTGCTTCAGTATCTTTCACTGACTCCTGTTCAAATGAGTCACATATTCTGAATCATTTCTCCCAGTCGATATATGCCGCAAGTGTTAGCTTGTACTGTACTTCTTGGGAAATCAAAAGCAAATGCTAAGCAAATGTGTGTTAGATTTTGTCAACAGTGATATTTCAAATATAAATCCCTACTCATTGCATTATTTAATATCAATGCCGGAATCTAACTTACACTGGCAGAATCTTCAATCGTTTGAGAATCTTCAAAAGGGTGTGTAAATATTTAGGATCATTATGTCTTCCTGGAGGAAAGATCCCTTTAGTAGTATGTAGTAACCTTCTTTGTCTTTTCTTACTAATTTTAGTTTGAAGTCTATTGTATCTGATATGAGGATGGCAACTCCAGCCTGTTTATGGGGGCAGTTAGCTTGATAGAGTTTATTCCAACCTCTCACTTTCAAAAGATGATTGTTTTGGGGTAAGATGTGTCTCTTGAAGACAGCAGAACGATGGCTCTTGCTTTTTGATCCAACTATACAGCCTATGCCATTTAATTGGAGAGTTAAGTCCATTGATATTGAGAGTTAGGATTGAGAGATATTTATTAGTTCCTACCATTTTAAAAAGCTTTTAGTAGGGCCTGTGTCTTGACAGTTCTTGTGGTCCTTAGACGGTATGCTGTTTAGGTGCCAATTCTTTACCTATATTGCATTTATTTTGGTTTTCTATGTATAGAGCATCTTTGAGAATTCTCTGTAGTGTTGGTTTTGTTTCGACATATTGTTGCAGCTTTTCCCTGGAATGGAATGCTTTTATTGTTCCCTCAGTTATGAATGAGAGCTTAGCTGGCTACAGTATTCTTGGTTGGTAGTTATTTGATTTAAGGGCATGACATATATGCTTCTAGTCACTTCGTGCTTGCATGGTCTCTTCTGAGACATCTGGGGTTATTCTGATTGGTTTGCCTTTATAGGTTACTGATCCCTTTTCCCTGGCTGCCTTTAGGATCTTTTCTTTCATTTCTATTGATCCAGTTTGGATCACAATATGGCGGAGGGATGTTCTTTTCTGATCTGGTCTGTTTGGGGTTCTAAAAGCTTCTCGTATCTGGATGGGCCTGCCCTTCTGGATATTTGGTAAATTCTCTGAGATGATTCCCTGAAGTATATTTCCAATACCATTGACCTCTTTCTCCACGCCCTCCTCAATACCAACTAGCCTTAAATTAGGCTTCCTAATTGTATCTTGGACCTCCTGAAGCGCTCTCTCATATTTCCTAGATTTGGATTGACTCATTTTCTGTTCTTTATAATACCTAAATTATCTTCAGCCACGGAAATTCTCTCCTCTGCAATGTCTAACCTGCTATCCAAGCTATCTACTTTATTTTTCATCTCCCTTGCTTCTAATTGCTCACTTTTGATGCCTTGCATCCCTTGTTTTAGATAATGTATGAATTTCTTTATCTCCTTGATTTCCTTTTGAGTGGTTAGCTCAGTAGCTTTATTTTCTTTGGACATTTGCTGGAGTTTGGTCACGTTTTTATTTGTGGATTCTTTGAATTCATCCATCTTTCTTTGAAAAACCTTTATTATGGCCTCCTTTATGGCTTCTTCTTTTTCACTTATCACCTTGTTTTTGCTTTCCTCTTGTTCAGGTATGGCTTCCTCCATTATCTCTTTCTTTATATTTTCACATTTTTCATTAATGATGTTTATCAATTGCATTTGTGTAGCAATTGGAAGACTCTCCTCTAGGTTTGCCAGTGACTGTTCCATTGTCTGTTTACATTGGGTGGGGGATGTTGTTTCTTGATTTGACATTTTTCTTGAGTCTCTTGTTCTGCCCATTTGAAAATGGGAGCAAGATTACTACTAAATACGATTATAGTTTTTCAGATATAACCAACCTAGACCTCTGTAGCTGGCAGACACTAGATGTTCACAAGTTTTGATTGGTATTATCACTCTTTCTTTTTGCGCACTTACAGACCAGCCTAATACAACCACTGATAAGCGATTTATACCCAAAACAATAAGCCTCTCAATCCAATCTCTATTGTCGTTAAGTCCCTCTGAGCCTAGAGAATAATTAACCACCTACATATCCAATATTGCTCAACAGCCATCAAGTGTAGATCCGTGCAGTATAAGGGTTGAAAGACGAGCAGAGGTCCAGAGATAGAAAAAAAGAATGAGAGAGGTCAGGGGAGGTGCAAGAGGATTAACGTAGGAGTGTAAGAATATTGTAGTAATGAAGAAAATGTATAGCATAAGGATAACTGACCTAAGTTGGTAAGTAGGTAGCATATTTGAGTACAAAGTTTGGAAAGTATTAGAATAAAAGTTATGTGTTGCTGCACGACCAGCTCTTAGCCCAACCAGTGGCCTCACAGTGGACCATGGGATGGATCTGTTTTTCTTGTCTACGTTGAGGGAAAGGGCTATTTCACAAGATGCAGAAGCGAAGATTTCAGAAGCAAATGCTGTGAGTGAATTAGCTAGTAAAAAGCATTTTTATTTTCTTTTATCTTTCTGCCAGTCTTGGGGCTTGAATTCAGGGCCTGAGCACTGTCCTCGGGTTTTCTCAAGTCTAGCCCTCTGCCACTTGAGCCACAGTGCCACATCTAGATTTTCTATCTATGTGATACTGAGCAATCAAACCCAGATCTTCATGGATGCTAGGCAAGCACTCTACCACTATGCCAAACTCTCAACCCTGACATAGTAATTATAAAGTCATCATCATCATCATCATATCCAAATATCTTTTCTCCTACAAAGAATGAACACTTAACTGTGTCTAATGCTTTTTTTTAATTTCACTAATTCTTCTGTGTTTTTCCCTCTTGCATTTTTTACACATGACAGCAAAGCTAATCATCAGGAAAAATTGATTAGGATACAGAAACCTAATAATATCCTAGTAGATTGACGTCAAAAATATGTGCAAGATGCCCTGTGTGTTTGACCTTGTGGTAGAGTCCTTGGCTACCAAGCAGTAAGCCTCAGGTTTGATTCCTCATTACCACATACATAGAAAACGCTGCAAGTGGTGCTGTGGGACAGGTAAAGCCTAAAGAAAGCCCAAGAACAATGTTCACACTCTGAGGTCAAGTCCCAAGACTAGCAAAAACAAAAAAAATTTGACAAGGGGAAAAATGCAGGCAGAGAAGGCACTGTGAAGCAAGTGTTTTGTAAAGGATGAGGGCAATATTGACCATTAAGTTTGGATCTTACCTAAGAAAGGCTCCTTGAGCCTGAGACCAGACTGGTAGTTGGGCCTAGTGGAAGACATTGGGATTGGACAAATAAGGTGTGCTGTTTACTACATCCACATGTATATTGTGAGATTGGAGGAGAGATTCAGCCTCCAGTATGTCTTTGGTGAGGTCTTTTGTGAGCAAGGATCTTTGGTCATTGGGCCCTGAAAGGTGACCCTGCCTCCCTCACAATGGAACAGAATATGGAACCCTGGTAACCAAGCCACTGTAACTAACAACCAGCTCAAGCCAGCTCACTTGGCCTGTGGCTCAGGAGGAAGAAAGATGTTGCTGTGCTGTTGCCAAAGGTCAGGAAACTCGAGTCTCAGGCATGGAAATTGTGGATGTCTTACTCGAAGATGTTCATGCTAGATCATTTCCAAGCTACAAATCCAGTATAACAGAACTTTCTCTAAGAAGAAGGCCAGGAGAATCCAGGCCAACAAGATGAGGTAAATTTCTAAGAAGAAATGTATTTTACACCATCATCCTCCCCACACACTACAACTTTCTTTTTTTCCATTTTTTTTATTGTAATTAGTAAAAGGGTTAGATGATATTTGCCAGATAGAAAGTGCATTAATTCACATACATTGATACCCTTTCACATGTCTTGGTACCCATTTTCCTCCAACCCCACACCCCCCACCCGTCTTGGATTTCCCCCCTTCCCTATCAAATTTCAAATATCCAAATACAAATAAATTCAATATATAACATAAAGTGAGATACTATACCAATATCGGAAAACCAAGGGACAGCAAACGAGATGAGAGACAACATAGTACATTAAGGACAACAATCATTCATTATATGGCTTTTGTGTCAATATCCTGGAGGTCCTTTCAATTAGCTTCACATTATATGGCCTTATATATGGCCTTTTGCTCTATTGACAATCTCTGCTAGTAGAGCCCAAGGTTTCTACTGATTATGACGAATGAGGGAAACCACTGAGCCTAAGTTCCTTTGAGTCTGGCTTACTTCACTTAATATGATTTGTTCTAAGTCTTTCCATTTCCTAAAAATTGGGGCGATGTCATTCTTTCTGACAGCAGCATAGAATTCCATTGTGTACAAATACCACAACTTGTTGATCCACTCATCAACTGAGGGACATCTGGGTTGGTTCCATATCTTTGCTATGGTGAATAGTGCTGCAATGAACATTGTTGTGCTAGTGGGTTTAGTATGCCCTTGTTTCTGGATTGTTGGGTAAATGCCAAGTAGTGGAATTGCTGGGTCATAGGGGAGTTCTATGTTTAGCCTTTTGAGGCACTGCTTTCCACAGTGGTTGAAAGAGTTTGCACTCCCACCAACAGTGTAGTAGTGATCCCTCCTGGCCACATCCCCTCCAGCATCTGTTGTCATTCGTTTTCCTGATCCTGGCCATTCTAACTGGTGTTAGGTGGAATCTTAGACTTGTTTTGATTTGCATTTCTTTTATAACCAGAGATGTTGAGCATTTCTTCATGTGTCTATAGGCCATTTTTGTTTCTTCTACAGAGAAGACTCTCTTTAATCTTTGGCCCATTTTGTAATGGGATGGGTGTTACTTTGGAGGTTAGTTTTGGAGTGATTCAATTTTTTGAGTTGTTGATATATTTTAGATATGAGGCCTTGTTCCCTTGTTTGGTTGGTGAAGATCTTCTCCCACTCTGTAGGCTTCCTGATTAGTTTACTAGCTATATCCGTTGCCATACAAAAGCTCTGCAGTTTAATGCAGTCCCACTTATCCAGCCTTTCTCTGATTTGTTGTGATTCTTGGTCCTTATTAAGAAAGTTTCGACCTGTGCTAAGGATTCCTAGTGTATCTCCTATTCCTTCCTGTAAACTTTTCAGTGTGTCAGCTTTTACCTCCACGTCTTTGCTCCATTTGGAGTTAATTCTAGTGCAAGGTGACAAAGAAGGATCCAACTTTAGTTTTCTGCAGGTGTTTAACCAGTTCTGCCAGCACAACTTGTTGAAGAGGCTATCTTTCTTCCATTCTATTTTTTGGCTCCCTGGTCAAAGATTAGTTGGCCATAGGTCTGTGGTTTAATATCTGGGTCCGCAGTTCTACTCCATTGGACTTCAGGCCTGTTCTTGTGCCAGTACCAAGCTGTTTTGAGAATTATAGCTCTGTAATAGAGCCTTAAGTTTGGAATTGAAATTCCTCCAGCGCTGTTCTTTCTGCTAAGAAGTGTTTTTGCTATACGGGGTCTTTTATTATTACATATGAAATTTTGAATTGCCTCTTCTATGTCTTTAAAAAATGACATTGGGATGTTGATGGGTATTACATTGAATTTGTAGATAGCCCTTGGGAAGATTGTCATTTTCACAATGTTGATTCTTCCAATCCAGGATCATGGGAGGTTTTTCCATTTCCTTAGTTCTGCTTTAATTTCCTTTTTTAGGGTTTTAAAGTTTTCATCTAAACGGTCCTTTACATTCTTAGTTAAGCTAATTGCTAGGTACTTTATTTTATTTGAGGCTATTGTGAAAGGATTTTCATTCCTCATTATTGCCTCGTTCCTCTCAGTGTTGGCATAAGTAAGGCAGTTGATTTGTGAGGGTTGATTTTATGGCCTGCTACCCTTCCAAAGCTTTGAATCAGCTCAAGGAGCTTGGGAGTAGAGTCTATAGGATTCTTTAAATACAGAATCATGTCATCTTCAAAGAGGGATAGTTTTATGTCCTCTTTCCCTACTTGGATCCCCTTTATGCTTGCTTCTTGCCTTATTGCACTGCCTAGGAATTCTAGTACTATGTTAAAAAGGAGTGGAGAGAGTGGGCATCCTTGTCTCGTTCCTGATTTTAGAGGGAATGGCTTTAGATTTTCACCATTAAGTATAATACTAGCAGTGGGTTTCTCATACACAGCCTTTATTACATTGAGAAATGTTCCATGGATTCCTAGTTTCTCCACATCTTTTTACATAAAGGGGTTTTGGATCTTGTCAAATGCCTTTTCCGCATCTATTGAGACAATCATGTGATTTTATCCCTGCTCCTGTTGATGTGTTGAATTATATTAATTGATTTGTGTATGTTGAACCAGCTTTGCCTCCCTGTGATGAATCCAGTGTGATCATAGTGTACATTTTTTTGATGAGTTGTTGTAGACGGTTGTCCAGTATTTTGTTGAGAAGTTTTGCATCGATGTTCATCAAAGAAATGGGTCTATAGATCTCTTTCTTTGATGAATCTCTGTCTGGTTTGGGGATGGGGGATATGCTGGCTTCACAGAATCAGTTTAGTAAAGAACCTTCATTTTCAATTTCGTTGAAGAGCTTGAGGAGTATTGGTGTGAGCTCTGCTTTGAAGACCTTATAGAATTCAGCTGTGAATCCATCTGGCCCTGGGCTCTTTTTAAGTGGAAGTTGTCTAATTTCCATTTCTATTTCAGAGCTTGAAATAGGCCTGTGAGTTGGGTTAGCTCTTCTTGGTTCAGTGTGTGTATGTTAATATTGTCTAGGAATTCATCCATTCGTTCTACATTCTCAAATTTGTTGGCGTAAAGGTTTGAGAAGTATTCCCTCATGATATTCTGGATCTTGGTAATTTCTGTCGTGATATTACCGTTTTCATCTGCGATTTTGTTTATTTCGATATGCTCTCTTCTTTTTTTGGTAAGATTTGCTAAGGGCTTGTCAATTTTGTTAATTCTTTCAAGAACCAACTCCTTGTTTTGTTGATTCTTTCTATAGTTTTTTTGTTCCAAATCATTTAATTCTGCTTTGATTTTAATAATTTGCTTTCTCCTAATGGGTTTAGGGTTGGTTTGTTGCTCTTTTTCCAGGAGGTTAAGGTGAGACATTAACTAGTTGGTTTGCCATTTTTCCAACTTGCTGTTGTAGGTACTCAGCGCTATAAATTTTCCTCTGAGTACTGCCTTTGTTGTGTCCCTAAGGAGTTGATATTTGTGTGCTCCTTATTGTTAAATTTCATAAACAGTTGGATATCTGTTCTGATCTCTTCGATTACCCATTGTTTTTGATTCAACAATGTGTTGTTCAGTCTCCATGAGTTACAGGGTTTTCTTTGGTGGAGATGTGTGTTCAGCTCCAATTTGATGCCTTTATGGTCTGAGAGTGTGCATGGAATAATTTCAGTGTTTCTGAATCTGTCCAGGTTTGCTTTATGCCCCAAGATGTGGTTTATTTTGGAAAATGTTCCATGTGCTGCTGAGAAAAACGTATATTGTGGTGTTACTGGGTGGAATATTCTGCAGATGTCTGTTACATCTAGTTGGTCTATATAGTTGTTCAGTTCTAAGGTTTCTCTTTTGATTTTTTGCCTTGTTGATCTGTCCATAGGTGAGAGTGGTGGGTTAAACTCACCAACAATCACTGTATTTCGATCTATGTATGGTTTCAGTGTAAGTAAAGTTTGCTTGATGAAGTTTGGAGCTCCGGGATTGGGTGTGTAAATATTTAGGATCGTTATGTCTTCCTGGAGGAAAGATCCCATTAGTAGTATGTAGTAAACTTCTTTGTCTTTTCTTACTAATTTTAGTTTGAAGTCTATTGTATCTGATATGAGGATGGCAACTCTAGCCTGTTTATGGGGGCAGTTAGCTTGATAGAGTTTATTCCAACCTCTCACTTTCAAAAGATGATTGTTTTTTGGTAAGATGTGTCTCTTGAAGTCAGCAGAACGATGGCTCTTGCTTTTTGATCCAACTAGACAACCTATGCCGTTTAATTGGAGAGTTAAGTCCATTGATATTGAGAGTTAGGATTGAGAGATATTTATTAGTTCCTACCATTTTAAAAAGCTTTTAGTAGGGCCTGTGTCTTGACAGTTCTTGTGGTCCTTAGATGGTATGCTGTTTAGGTGCCATTTCTTTCCCTATATTGCATTTATTTTGGTTTTCTATGTATAGAGCATCTTTGAGAATTCTCTGTAGTGTTGGTTTTGTTTCGACATATTGTTGCAGCTTTTCCCTGGAATGGAATGTTTTTATTTTTCCCTCAGTTATGAATGAGAGCTGAGCTGGCTACAGTATTCTTGGTTGGTTGTTATTTGATTTAAGGGCATGACATATATGCTTCCAGTCACTTCGTGGTTGCATGGTCTCTGCTGAGAAATCTGGGGTTATTCTGATTGGTTTGCCTTTGTAGGTTACTGATCCCTTTTCCCTGGCTACCTTTAGGATCTTTCCTTTCGTTTCTATTGATCCAGTTCGGATCACAATGTGGCGGTGGGATGTTCTTTTCTGGTCAGGTCTGTTTGGGGTTCTAAAAGCTTCTCGTATCTGGATGGGCCTGCCCTTCTGGATATTTGGTAAATTCTCTGAGATGATTCCCTGAAGTATATTTCCAATACCATTGACCTCTTTCTCCACGCCCTCCTCAGTACCAACTAGCCTTAAATTAGGCTTCCTAATTGTATCTTGGACCTTCTGAAGCGCTCTCTCATATTTCCTAGATTTGGATTGACTCATTTTCTGTTCTTTATAATACCTAAATTATCTTCAGCCACGGAAATTCTCTCCTCTGCAATGTCTAACCTGCTATCCAAGCTATCTTCTTTATTTTTCATCTCCCTTGCTTCTAATTGCTCACTTTTGATGCCTTGCATCCCTTGTTTTAGATCCTGTATGGATTTCTTTATCTCCTTGATTTCCTTTTGAGTGGTTAGCTCAGTAGCTTTATTTTCTTTGGACATTTGCTGTAGTTTGGTCACGTTTTTATTTGTGTTTTCTTTGAATTCATCCACCTTTCTTTGAAAAACCTTTATTATGGCCTCCTTTATGGCTTCTTCTTTTTCACTTATCACCTTGTTTTTGCTTTCCTCTTGTTCAGGTATGGCTTCCTCCATTATCTCTTTCTTTATATTTTCACATTTTTCATTAATGATGTTTATCAATTGCATTTGTGTAGCAATTGGAAGACTCTCCTCTAGGTTTGCCAGTGACTGTTCCATTGTCTGTTTACATTGGGTGGGGGATGTTGTTTCTTGATTTGAGATTTTTCGTGAGTTTCTTGTTCTGCCCATTTGAAAATGGGAGGAAGATTACTACTAAATACGATTATAGTTTTTCAGATATAACCAACCTAGACCTCTGTAGCTGGCAGACACTAGATGTTCACAAGTTTTGATTGGTATTATCACTCTTTCTTTTTGCGCACTTACAGACCAGCCTAATACAACCACTGATAAGCGATTTATACCCAAAACAATAAGCCTCTCAATCCAATCTCTATTGTCGTTAAGTCCCTCTGAGCCTAGAGAATAATTAACCACCTACATATACAATATTGCTCAACAGCCATCAAGTGTAGATCCGTGCAGTATAAGGGTTGAAAGACGAGCAGAGGTCCAGAGATAGAAAAAAAGAATGAGAGAGGTCAGGGGAGGTGCAAGAGGATTAACGTAGGAGTGTAAGAATATTGTAGTAATGAAGAAAATGTATAGCATAAGGATAACTGACCTAAGTTGGTAAGTAGGTAGCATATTTGAGTACAAAGTTTGGAAAGTATTAGAATAAAAGTTATGTGTTGCTGCACGACTAGCTCTTAGCCCAACCAGTGGCCTCACAGTGGACCATGGGATGGATCTGTTTTTCTTGTCTACGTTGAGGGAAAGGGCTATTTCACAAGATGCAGAAGCGAAGATTTCAGAAGCAAATGCTGTGAGTGAATTAGCTCGTAAAAAGCATTTTTATTTTCTTTTATCTTTCTGCCAGTCTTGGGGCTTGAATTCAGGGTCTGAGCACTGTCCTCGGATTTTCTCAAGTCTAGCCCTCTGCCACTTGAGCCACAGTGCCACATCTAGATTTTCTATCTATGTGATACTGAGCAATCAAACCCAGATCTTCATGGATGCTACGCAAGCATTCTACCACTATGCCAAACTCTCAACACTGACATAGTAATTATAAAGTCATCATCATCATCATCATATCCAAATATCCTTTCTCCTACAAAGAATGAACACTTAACTGTGTCTAATGCTTTTTTTTAATTTCACTAATTCTTCTGTGTTTTTCCCTCTTGCATTTTTTTACACATGACAGCAAAGCTAATCATCAGGAAAAATTGATTAGGATACAGAAACCTAATAATATCCTAGTAGATTGACGTCAAAAATATGTGCAAGATGCCCTGTGTGTTTGACCTTGTGGTAGAGTCCTTGGCTACCAAGCAGTAAGCCTCAGGTTTGATTCCTCATTACCACATACGTAGAAAACGCTGCAAGTGGTGCTGTGGCTCGGTGGGACAGCTAAAGCCTAAAGAAAGCCCAAGAACAATGTTCACACTCTGAGGTCAAGTCCCAAGACTAGCAAAAACAAAAAAAAATTCGACAAGGGGCAAAATGCAGGCAGAGAAGGCACTGTGAAGCAAATGTTTTGTAAAGGATGAGGGCAATATTGACCATTAAGTTTGGATCTTACCTAAGAAAGGCTCCTTGAGCCTGAGACCAGACTGGTAGTTGGGCCTAGTGGAAGACATTGGGATTGGACAAATATGGTGTGCTGTTTACTGCATCCAAATGTATATTGTGAGATTGGAGGAGAGATTCAGCCTCCAGTATGTCTTTGGTGAGGTGTTTTGTGAGCAAGGATCTTTGGTCATTGGGCCCTGAAAGGTGACCCTGCCTCCCTCACAATGGAACAGAATATGGAACCCTGGTAACCAAGCCACTGTAACTAACAACCAGCTCAAGCCAGCTCACTTGGCCTGTGGCTCAGGACGAAGAAAGATGTTGCTGTGCTGTTGCCAAAGGTCAGGAAACTCGAGTCTCAGGCATGGAAGTTGTGGATGTCTTACACGAAGATGTACATACTAGATCATTTCCAAGCCACAAATCCAGTATAACAGAACTTTCTCTAAGAAGATGGCCAGGAAAATCCAGGGCAACCAGATGAGGTAAATTTCTAAGAAGAAATGTATTTTACACCATCATCCTCCCCACACACTACAACTTTCCTTTTTTCCATTTTTTATTGTAATTAGTAAAAGGGTTAGATGATAATTGCCAGATAGAAAGTGCATTAATTCACATACATTGATACCCTTTCACATGTCTTGGTACCCATTTTCCTCCAACCCCACACCCCCCACCCGTCTTGGATTTCCCCCCTTCCCTGTCAAATTTCAAATATCCAAATACAAATAAATTCAATATATAACATAAAGTGAGATACTATACCAATATGGGAAAACCAAGGGACAGCAAACGAGATGAGAGACAACATAGTACATTAAGGACAACAATCATTCATTATATGGCTTTTGTGTCAATATCCTGGAGGTCCTTTCAATTAGCTTCACATTATATGGCCTTATATATGGCCTTTTGCTCTATTGACAATCTCTGCTAGTAGAGCCCAAGGTTTCTACTGATTATGACGAATGAGGGAAACCACTGAGCCTAAGTTCCTTTGAGTCTGGCTTACTTCACTTAATATGATTTGTTCTAAGGCTTTCCATTTCCTAACAAATGGGGCGATGTCATTCTTTCTGACAGCAGCTTAGAATTCCATAGTGTACAAATACCACAACTTGTTGATCCACTCATCAACTGAGGGACATCTGGGTTGGTTCCATATCTTTGCTATGGTGAATAGTGCTGCAATGAACATTGTTGTGCTAGTGGGTTTAGTATGCCCTTGTTTCTGGATTGTTGGGTAAATGCCAAGTAGTGGAATTGCTGGGTCATAGGGGAGTTCTATGTTTAGCCTTTTGAGGCACTGCCACACTGCTTTCCATAGTGGTTGAACGAGTTTGCACTCCCACCAACAGTGTAGTAGTGATCCCTCCTGGCCACATCCCCTCCAGCATCTGTTGTCATTCGTTTTCCTGATCCTGGCCATTCTAACTGGAGTGAGGTGGAATCTTAGAGTTGTTTTGATTTGCATTTCTTTTATGACCAGAGATGTGGAGCATTTCTTCATGTGTTTATAGGCCATTTTTGTTTCTTCTTCAGAGGAGACTCTCTTTAAGTCTTTGGCCCATTTTTAATGGGATGGGTGTTACTTTGGAGGTTAGTTTTGGAGTGATTCAATTTTTTGAGTTGTTGATATATTTTAGATATGAGGCCTTGGTCCGTTGTTTGGGTGGTGAAGATCTTCTCCCACTCTGTAGGCTTCCTAATTAGTTTACTAGCTATATCCGTTGCCATACAAAAGCTCTGCAGTTTAATGCAGTCCCACTTATCCAGCCTTTGTCTGATTTGTTGTGATTCTTGGTCGTTATTAAGAAAGTTTCGACCTGTGCCAAGGAGGCCTAGTGTATCTCCTATTCCTTCCTGTAAACTTTTCAGTGTGTCAGCTTCTACCTCCACGTCTTTGATCCATTTGGAGTTAATTCTAGTAGAAGGTGACAAAGAAGGATCCAACTTTAGTTTTCTGCAGGTGTTTAACCAGTTCTGCCAGCACAACTTGTTGAAGAGGCTATCTTTCTTCCATTCTATTTTTTTGGCTCCCTGGTCAAAGATTAGGTGGCCATAGATCTGTGGTTTAGTATCTGGGTCCGCAGTTCTACTCCATTGGACTTCAGGCCTGTTCTTGTGCCAGTACCAAGCTGTTTTGAGAATTATAGCTCTGTAATAGAGCCTTAAGTTTGGAATTGAAATTCCTCCAGCGCTGTTCTTTCTGCTAAGAAGTGTTTTTGCTATACGGGGTCTTTTATTATTACATATGAAATTTTGAATTGCCTCTTCTATGTCTTTAAAGAATGACATTGGTATGTCGATGGGTATTACATTGAATTTGTAGATAGCCCTTGGCATGATTGTCATTTTCACAATGTTGATTCTTCCAATCCAGGAGCATGGGAGGTTTTTCCATTTCTTTAGTTCTGCTTTAATTTCCTTTTTTAGGGTTTTAAAGTGTTCATCTAAACGGTCCTTTACATTCTTAGTTAAGCTAATTGCTAGGTACTTTATTTTGTTTGAGGCTATTGTGAAAGGATTTTCTTTCCTAATTATTGCCTCATTCCTCTCAGTGTTGGCGTAAAGTAAGGCAGTTGATTTGTGAGGGTTGATTTTATGGCCTGCTACCCTTCCAAAGCTTTGAATCAGCTCAAGGAACTTGGGAGTAGAGTCTATAGGATTCTTTAAATACAGAATCATGTCATCGGCAAAGAGGGATAGTTTTATTTCCTCTTTCCCTACTTGGATCCCCTTTATGCTTGCTTCTTGCCTTATTGCACTGCCTAGGAATTCTAGTACTATGTTAAAAAGGAGTGGAGAGAGTGGGCATCCTTGTCTCGTCCCTGATTTTAGAGGGAATGGCTTTAGATTTTCACCACTAAGTATAATACTAGCAGTAGGTTTCTCATACACAGCCTTTATTACATTGAGAAATGTTCCATGGATTCCTAGTTTCTCCACATCTTTTAACATAAAGGGGTTTTGGATCTTGTCAAATGCCTTTTCCGCATCTATTGAGACAATCATGTGATTTTATCCCTGCTCCTGTTGATGTGTTGAATTATAGTAATTGATTTGTGTATGTTGAACCAGCTTTGCCTCCCTGTGATGAATCCAGTTTGATCATAGTGTATAATTTTTTGATGAGTTGTTGTAGACTGTTGGCTAGTATTTTGTTGAGAAGTTTTGCATCGATGTTCATCAAAGAAATGGGTCTATAGATCTCTTTCTTTGATGAATCTCTATCTGGTTTGGGGACGAGGGATATACTGGCTTCACAGAATGAGTTTGGTAAAGAACCTTCATTTTCAATTTCGTTGAAGAGCTTGAGGAGTATTGGTGTGACCTGTGCTTTGAAGACCTTATAGAATTCAGCTGTGAATCCATCTGGCCCTGGGCTCTTTTTAAGTGGAAGTTGTCTAATTTCCATTTCTATTTCAGAGCTTGAAATAGGCCTGTTGAGTTGGGTTAGCTCTTCTTGGTTCAGTGTGGGTATGTTAATATTGTCTAGGAATTCATCCATTTCTTCTAGATTCTCAAATTTGTTGGCGTAAAGGTTTGAGAAGTATTCCCTCATGATATTCTGGATCTTGGTAATTTCTGTCGTGATATTACCATTTTCATCTGCGATTTTGTTTATTTCGATATGCTCTCTTCTTTTTTTGGTAAGATTTGCTAAGGGCTTGTCAATTTTGTTAATTCTTTCAAAGAACCAACTCCGTGTTTTGTTGATGCTTTCTATAGATTTTTTATTCCAAATCATTTAATTCTGCTTTGATTTTAATAATTTTCTTTCTTCTATTGAGTTTAGGGTTGGTTTGTTGCTCTTTTTCCAGGAGGTTAAGGTGAGACATTAACTAGTTGGTTTGCCATTTTTCCAACTTGCTGTTGTAGGTACTCAGCGCTATAAATTTTCCTCTGAGTACTGCCTTTGTTGTGTCCCTAAGGAGTTGATATTTGTGTGCTCCTTATTGTTAAATTTCATAAACAGTTGGATATCTGTTCTGATCTCTTCGATTACCCATTGTTTTTGATTCAACAATGTGTTGTTCAGTCTCCATGAGTTACAGGGTTTTCTTTGGTGGAGATGTGTGTTCAGCTCCAATTTGATGCCTTTATGGTCTGAGAGTGTGCATGGAATAATTTCAGTGTTTCTGAATCTGTCCAGGTTTGCTTTATGCCCCAAGATGTGGTTTATTTTGGAAAATGTTCCATGTGCTGCTGAGAAAAACGTATATTGTGGTGTTACTGGGTGGAATATTCTGCAGATGTCTGTTACATCTAGTCGGTCTATATAGTTGTTCAGTTCTAAGGTTTCTCCTTTGAGTTTTTGCCTTGTTGATCTGTCCATAGGTGAGAGTGGTGTGTTAAACTCACCAACAATCACTGTATTTTGATCTATGTATGGTTTCAGTGTAAGTAAAGTTTGCTTGATGAAGTTTGGAGCTCCGGGATTGGGTGTGTAAATATTTAGGATCATTATGTCTTCCTGGAGGAAAGATCCATTTAGTAGTATGTTGTACCCTTCTTTGTCTTTTCTTACTAATTTTAGTTTGAAGTCTATTGTATCTGATATGAGGATGGCAACTCCAGCCTGTTTATGGGGGCAGTTAGCTTGATAGAGTTTATTCCAACCTCTCACTTTCAAAAGATGATTGCTTTTGGGTAAGATGTGTCTCTTGAAGACAGCAGAACGATGGCTCTTGCTTTTTGATCCAACTAGACAGCCTATGCCGTTTAATTGGAGAGTTAAGTCCATTGATATTGAGAGTTAGGATTGAGAGATATTTATTAGTTCCTACCATTTTTAAAAGCTTTTAGTAGGGCCTGTGTCTTGACAGTTCTTGTGGTCCTTAGATGGTATGCTGTTTAGGTGCCATTTCTTTCCCTATAATGCATTTATTTTGGTTTTGTATGTATAGAGCATCGTTGGAAATTCTCTGTAGTGTTGGTTTTGTTTCGACATATTGTTGCAGCTTTTCCCTGGAATGGAATGTTTTGTTGTTCCCTCAGTTTGAATGAGAGCTTAGCTGGCTACAGTATTCTTGGTTGGTAGTCTTTGATTTAAGGGCATGACATATATGCTTCTAGTCACTTCGTGCTTGCATGGTCTCTGCTGAGAAATCTGGGGTTATTCTGATTGGTTTGCCTTTATAGGTTACTGATCCCTTTTCCCTGGCTGCCTTTAGGATGTTTCCTTTCGTTTCTATTGATCCAGTTCGGATCACAATGTGGCGGTGGGATGTTCTTTTCTGGTCAGGTCTGTTTGGGGTTCTAAAAGCTTCTCGTACCTTGATGGGCATGCCCTTCTGGATATTTGGTAAATTCTCTGAGATGATTCCCTGAAGTATATTTCCAATACCATTGACCTCTTTCTCCACGCCCTCCTCAATACCAACTAGCCTTAAATTAGGCTTACTAATTGTATCTTGGACCTCCTGAAGCGCTCTCTCATATTTCGTAGATTTGGATTGACTCATTTTCTGTTCTTTATAATACCTAAATTATCTTCAGCCCCTGAAATTCTCTCCTCTGCATTGTCTAACCTGCTATCAAAGCTATCTACTTTATTTTTCATCTCCGTTGCTTCTAATTGCTCACTTTTTATGCCTTCCGTCTCTTGTTTTAGATCATGTATGCATTTCTTTTTCTCCTTGATTTCCTTTTGAGTGGTTAGCTCAGTAGCTTTATTTTCTTTGGACATTTGCTGGAGTTTGGTCCGGTTTTTATTTGTGGATTGTATGAATTCATCCATCTTTCTTTGAAAAACATTTATTATGGCCTCCTTTTTGGCTTCTTCTTTTTCACTTATCACCTTGTTTTTGCTTTCCTCTTGTTCAGCTATGGTTTCCTCCATTATCTCTTACTTTATATTTTCACATTTTCCAATAATGATGTTTATCAATTGCATTTGTGTAGCACTTGGAAGACTCTCCTCTAGGTTTGCCAGTGACTGTTCCATTGTCTATTTACATTGGGTGGGTGATGTTGTTTCTTGATTTGACATTTTTCTTGAGTTTCTTGTTCTGCCCATTTGAAAATGGGAGCAAGATTACTACTAAATACGATTATAGTTTTTCAGATATAACCAACCTAGACCTCTGCAGCTGGCAGACACTAGATGTTCACAAGTTTTGATTGGTATTATCACTCTCTCTTTTTGTGCACTTACAGACCAGTCTAATACAACCACTGATAAGCGATTTATACCCAAAACAATAAGCCTCTCAAACCAATCTCTATTGCCTTTAAGTCCCTCTGAGCGTAGAGAATAATTAACCACCTACATATACAATATTGCTCAACAGCCATCAAGTGTAGATCCGTGCAGTATAAGGGTTGAAAGACGAGCAGAGGTCCAGAGATAGAAAAAAAGAATGAGAGAGGTCAGGGGAGGTACAAGATGATTAACGTAGCAGTGTAAGAATATTGTAGTAATGAAGAAAAGGTATAGCATAAGGATAACTGACCAAAGTTGGTAAGTAGGTAGCATATTTGAGTACAAAGTTTGGAAAGTATTAGAATAAAACGTATGTGTTGCTGCACGACTAGCTCTTAGCCCAACCAGTGGCCTCACAGTGGACCATGGGATGGATCTGTTTTTCTTGTCTACGTTGAGGGAAAGGGCTATTTCACAAGATGCAGAAGCGAAGATTTCAGAAGCAAATGCTGTGAGTGAATTAGCTCGTAAAAAGCATTTTTATTTTCTTTTATCTTTCTGCCAGTCTTGGGGCTTGAATTCAGGGCCTGAGTACTGTCCTGGGGTTTTCTCAAGTCTAGCCCTCTGCCACTTGAGCCACAGTGCCACATCTAGATTTTCTATCTATGTGATACTGAGCAATCAAACCCAGATCTTCATGGATGCTATGCAAGCACTCTACCACTATGCCAAACTCTCAACCTTGACATAGTAATTATAAAGTCATCATCATCATCATCATATCCAAATATCTTTTCTCCTACAAAGAATGAACACTTAACTGTGTCTAATGCTTTTTTTTAATTGCACTAATTCTTCTGTGTTTTTCCCTCGTGCATTTTTTCCACATGACAGCAAAGCTAATCATCAGGAAAAAAGTGATTAGGATACAGAAACCTAATAATATCCTAGTAGATCGATGTCAAAAATATTTGCAAGATGCCCTGTTTGTTTGACCTCGTGGTAGAGTACTTGGCTACCAAGCAAAAAGCCTCAGGTTTGATTCCTCATTACCACATACATAGAAAACGCTGCAAGTTGTGCTGTGGCTCGGTGGGACAGCTAAAGCCTAAAGAAAACCCAAGAAAAATGTTCACACTTTGAGGTCAAGTCCCAAGACTAGCAAAAACAAAAAAAAAAATTCGACAAGGGGCAAAATGCAGGCAGAGAAGGCACTGTGAAGCAAATGTTTTGTAAAGGATGAGGGCAATATTGACCCTTAAGTTTGGATCTTACCTAAGAAAGGCTCCTTGAGCCTGAGACCAGACTGGTAGTTGGGCCTAGTGGAAGACATTGGGATTGGACAAATAAGCTGTGCTGTATACTACATCCACATGTATATTGTGAGATTGGAGGAGAGATTCAGCCTGCAGTATGTCTTTGGTGAGGTCTTTTGTGAGCAAGGATCTTTGGTCATTGGGCCCTGAAAGGTGACCCTGCCTCCCTCACAATGGAACAGAATATGGAACCCTGGTAACCAAGCCACTGTAACTAACAACCAGCTCAAGCCAGCTCACTTGGCCTGTGGCTCAGGAGGAAGAAAGATGTTGCTGTGCTGTTGCCAAAGGTCAGGAAACTCGAGTCTCAGGCATGGAAGTTGTGGATGTCTTACTCGAAGATGTACATGCTAGATCATTGCCAAGCCACAAATCCAGTATAACAGAACTTTCTCTAAGAAGAAGGCCAGGAAAATCCAGGGCAACCAGATGAGGTAAATTTCTAAGAAGAAATGTATTTGACCCCATCATCCTCCCCACACACTACAACTTTCTTTTTTTCCATTTTTTATTGTAATTAGTAAAAGGGTTAGATGATATTTGCCAGATAGAAGGTGCATGAATTCACATACATTGATACCCTTTCACATGTCTTGGTACCCATTTCCCTCCAAATCCACAGCCCCCACCCGTCTTGGATTTTCCCCCTTCCCTATCAAATTTCAAATATCCAAATACAAATAAATTCAATATATGAGATAACAAAGTGAGATACTATACCAATATGGGATAACCAAGGGACAGCAAAGGAGATGAGAGACAACATAGTACATTAAGGACAACAATCATTCATTATGTGGCTTTTGTTTCAATATCCTGGAGGTCCTTTCAATTAGCTTCACATTATATGGACTTATATATGGTCTTTTGCTCTATTGCAAATCTCTGCTAGTAGAGCCCAAGGTTTCTACTGATTATGACGAATGAGGGAAACCACTGAGCCTAAGTTCCTTTGAGTCTGGCTTACTTCACTTAATATGATTTGTTCTAAGGCTTTCCATTTCCTAACAAATGGGGCGATGTCATTCTTTCTGACAGCAGCTTAGAATTCCATAGTGTACAAATACCACAACTTGTTGATCCACTCATCAACTGAGGGACATCTGGGTTGGTTCCATATCTTTGCTATGGTGAATAGTGCTGCAATGAACATTGTTGTGCTAGTGGGTTTAGTATGCCCTTGTTTCTGGATTGTTGGGTAAATGCCAAGTAGTGGAATTGCTGGGTCATAGGGGAGTTCTATGTTTAGCCTTTTGAGGCATTGCCGCACTGCTTTCTATAGTGGTTGAACGAGTTTGCACTCCCATCAACAGTGTAGTACTGATCCCTCCTGGCCACATCGCCTCCAGCATCTGTTGTCATTCATTTTCCTGATCCTGGCCATTCTAACTGGAGTGAGGTGGAATCTTAGAGTTGTTTGATTTGCATTTCTTTTATGACCAGAGATGTTGAGCATTTCTTCATGTGTCTATAGGCCATTTTTGTTTCTTCTTCAGAGAAGACACTCTTAAGTCTTTGGCACATTTTTAATGGGATGGGTGTTACTTTGGAGGTTAGTTTTGGAGTGATTCAATTTTTTGAGTTGTTGATATATTTTAGATATGAGGCCTTTGTCCGTTGTTTGGGTGGTGAAGATCTTCTCCCACTCTCTAGGCTTCCTGATTAGTTTACTAGCTATATCCGTTGCCATACAAAAGCTCTGCAGTTTAGTGCAGTCCCACTTATCCAGGCTTTCTCTGATTTGTTGTGATTCTTGGTCCTTATTAAGAAAGTTTCGACATGTGCCAAGGAGTCCTAGTGTATCTCCTATTCCTTCCTGTAAACTTTTCAGTGTGTCAGCTTTTATCTCCACGTCTTTGATCCATTTGGAGTTAATTCTAGTAGAGGGGGACAAAGAAGGATCCAACTTTAGTTTTCTGCAGGTGTTTAACCAGTTCTTCCAGCACAACTTGTTGAACAGGCTTTCTTCCATTCTATTTTTTTTTGGCTCCCTGGTCAAAGGATAGGTGGCCATAGGTCTGTGGTTTAATATCTGGGTCCGCAGTTCTACTGCAATGGACTTCAGGCCTGTTCTTGTGCCAGTACCAAGCTGTTTTGAGAATTATAGCTCTGTAAGAGAGTCTTAAGTTTGGAATTGAAATTCCTCCAGCGCTGTTCTTTCTGCTAAGAAGTATTTTTGCTATACGGGGTCTTTTATTATTCCATATGAAATTTTGAATTGCCTCTTCTATTTCTTTAAAGAATGACATTGGGATGTTGATTGGTATTAAATTGAATTAGTTGATAGCCCGTGGCAAGATTGTCATTTTCACAATGTTGATTCTTCCAATCCAGGATCATGGGAGGTTTTCCATTTCCTTAGTTCTGCTTTAATTTCCTTTTTTAGGGTTTTAAAGTTTTCATCTAAACGGTCCTTTACATTCTTAGTTAAGCTAATTGCTAGGTACTTTATTTTCTTTGAGGCTACTGTGAAAGGAATTTCTTTCCTGATTATTGCCTCGTTCCTCTCAGTGTTGGCGTCAAGTAAGGCAGTTGATCTGCGAGGGTTGATTTTATGGCCTGCTACCCTTCCAAAGCTTTGAATCAGCTCAAGGAGCTTGGGAGTAGAGTCTATAGGATTCTTTAAATACAGAATCATGTCATCGGCAAAGAGGGATAGTTTTATTTCCTCTTTCCCTACTTGGATCCCCTTTATGCTTGCTTCTTGCCTTATTGCACTGCCTAGGATTTCTAGTACTATGTTAAAAAGGAGTGGAGGGAATGGGCATCCTGAATGCTACCCCCTAGCACTTTAATGCAAAGCTTAGGGCTGTGGCATTTTAAGCACAATTCAACGCTCTGTTTTTTGTTGGTTAATTAGAGGTAAAAATCTTATGGAATTTATTGCGTGGCTGATTTTGAACTGGAATCCTCAGTTCTCAGCTTATCTTGAGTAGCTAGGATTACAGTACTTTTACAACATGTATGCTCATACACATTGCTTCTGATCCAAACACTCATTCTTCAATTTAACTAACAAGACGTGAGGAACGATGATTGACTGTAATTTACTAGATGGGATTCTAGTGAGTATATATTTCCACTTCCACTCTGAAGCCAGGGAAATGTTTCTGGTACATGTTTCAACTATCTCCCAAAGAGGAAATAATATGTGAGTATGTTTGATAGTATTTCAGATAGGAGATGGACTTTGGTGTTTGGAACCTGTTGGGCAGAGTGTATCAGCTGGGCTGTGATAACAGAGATGATGTTACAGACAGTAATATTTTCATCCCAGACAGACTTAATCCAGATCCTTGGATTTCAGGCCTTGAGTAGATAGAATTACAAGTGTGAGCTGCCACCACCACCTGGTTCATTTTGGAAACCTTAATTGCTTCTCATTTGTTCCTTTCCTTTTTTGGAAGATTGATCTAAGCTGGCTGATTGTGCATCACAATGAAGTGATTGGCCTCAGGAATTGCAAATATTTGTTTCATCAGCACGGAATGAATGAAAGTTGATCTAAACCCAATAGTATTTTCCTTCTGATAAATAGGGAACTTACTTATATCATTTTTCCTTGCCTTTGCTTTCCCAAAGCAAGCAACATGTTTCTTAAAAACTATACTTCATGAGAATATTATAATTAGAAGCTATCTTCTGCACACTTCAGAATAGTCCTTGCATTTATAAACATATATTACAATATTAGGTAGAAGAATGGTGACTGTTAGTTTCATAACTATTTCATATGTTTTCCTCTTTAAGGCTCATTAACTCAAGAAGGGATTAAATACATTTATATAATAGAAGAACATAGCTCCTGCTGATTTGATGTGTGTGCAGATGATACACAGATTTATTAGGATTACTGAAATGTTTTCTTCAAATTTTCAGTAGTAGACTGCTATGCTAACTGGAAGGTGATAGTAATGATGCTGAAATTCTATGAATCAGCTATGAAGCAGAATTACAGGGGAGAGTATTTGCTAGGGACTTAATTTCTAAGACGCATATCAAGAATATTGAACTATAACACCAAATGATGGAGGACTCAGCGTCACATTTTGTTGTTTTATGCAAGTCCTGGGACTTGAACTCAGGGCCTGGGAACTGTCCTTAAAAGTTTTTTTTTTGCTTCAGGCTAGTGTTCTACCACTTTATCCACAGCTCCACTTCCAGATTTTTGGTAATGAACTGTAAATCAGAATATCATGCAATTTGTTTGGGCTGGATTCAAACCTGATTCTGTGTAGATAGGATTCCAAGTGTGAGCGCACAGAGCCTGGCTAGTATCATTCATCATTCAAGTCATGGGACTGCAATTCTGCACCTGGGTCTTGTCACATGGACTTCAGTGCCCAGGCTGACTTTGAAATGCTATCCTTGGATCCCAGCCTCTTGAGTAGCTACATTTACAAGTGTGAGCCACCATACCCGGCTAAATTATTTTTTGTTAATTTTTTTGTTTAGTCAATATATAGTTGGCATATGATTACATAAGTAATGAACACATTTCTTAAGAAAATTGTTATCCCCTCCCTCATTTTTCTCTGTTTTCCTACCCTCAGCCCCCTCTCCACCCAGATTGTTCAGTTCATTTCCGTTTAGTGTCTTCCAAGTATCATTGTTCAATTGGTTCACCCTTTTTCCTTTGTTTTTTTTTTACCATTTTATTATACCCTCTCCATTCCCCAAATCACATAAACCTATGTACAAGACACAGGGTACCCGAATTCAACACAGTGACTACAGAGAATAAAACTAAAGGGAAAAAGAAGAAAAGAGGTAAAAAGCAAAGAAAATGAAAGAACATCATACAGTACCTTAGAAGCAACAACACTGAAAAAACAAAACATAAAACCTTGGGCTGATAATGTAGCTTGCCTAGCATGTATGAAACCCTGGATTCCATTCCTCAGCACCACATAAACAGAAACTGGAAGTGCCACTGTGACTCAGCTGGTAGATTTCTAACGTTCAGCACAGAGTGTCTCCAAGTGACAAAAATCTGTCACATTTAAGTCAGGCTTCAAAACTTTGCTAGGAACCAGTTACGTGATTTGGAAGAAAGTCCAATTTGCAAAAAATCACTAGCCAGCCGCTGGAGGGTCATAATTGTCATTCTACTAGCCAGGGAGAAGGTGATTCAAAGCCTTTGCAAGCAAAAAAACAGAAACAAAAAAAAACTGTAAGATTCTTCTCTCCACTTATCCACCCAAAAACTAAGTGGAGTTATGGCTAAAACTGGTACAGCATTAGCCTTGAGGAAAAAGAACTAAGAGACCTTGCCCAGGTCCAAAATTCAAGCTCCCCACCAAGAAAGAAAAAAAAAAGGAGTACAGATACCTTAGTTTCAAAAGTATATCTGGATATCTTAGTAGATTTTTCTGATCTTTCCTCATTCATCTGATGGAACCACATAATCTTGATCCTGACCTGACTAAGAGCCTGCATTGTGCTTAATAAATTCATTCCACATATTCCAGTAGAATTTGGACAGCTAACAGCCACTTACCAATGCTTTATTCTACGTTTAGGCCAGTATGTCTTCATACCATCTACACAGTCAGCTATATCATCTTTCCAGAAGTATCATTGAGTGTAGAACACTCAGAACTAAAATAATTGCATAAAGATGTAATAAAACCCCTTGATTCATTAAGAAAATTTCTGTACCACTTAGAGCAAGTACATTAGTGGTATTTACCTCTAGCCTCTTTTTCTAAAAAAATTTATTAACATTGAATTTTACATCATATTTCAAATGTCATGTTTAACCAACAAGTATTCAAGAAGGGAATCGCTATACAATCACTGGCACATAAATTTTAGAATATAGTAAAAATTAACCTGAGTCTTTGTATGTCATAGATACAGATTAATCTATAATAAAACACATGTCTATAGAGTGTATAGTCTATCCTAGATTTTTATGTCTATGTAGTTATGTTTATATCTCCAAAATTATGTCCAGAACTTTGGGTATCAACTATTCAATCATCGCTCTACTACTGTTTGAAACTAATATGTATATATTAAGGATACCATGTACCTTTTGTTCCTTGGTCTTGACTTATCTCACTCAACAGGATTCACTCTAATTTCATCCACTACCCCAAAAATGCCATTATTATTTTTTTCTGTGCAGATCTTCTTTTTATGTATTTATTTTTATTGTAATTTATAGAAGGGTTACATTATATTCACCAGATAGAATGTGCATTACTTCTCAAACTTTGATACCCCATGTAACGATATGGTCCCCATTTCCCTTCCCCTACCCCCATTCATATTCATTTCCCCCCTTCCCTATCCAATTTCAAATAACCAATTAGGCACATAAGAAATATATCAGAAAACAAGGTGAAATATTGTAACAATATGATATAACCAAGGGATAGCAAAAGAGATAAGAGATCACATAGTTCATTAAGGACAACAATCACTCATTATATGAGTTTTGTTTCTTCATCTTGGAGGTCCTTACATTTAGTGTCATACTATTTGTCACGATGTCTCTAGATTTTGTTCTATTGTAAATCTCTGGTAGCAGAGCCCAAGGTTTCTACTGAATTTGACAAATGAGGGAGACTCTTGGGCCTATGTTCCTTTGAGTTTGGCTTACTTCACTTAATATGATTTTTTTCCTTTTCATCCACTTCCCCGAGAATGCCATTATTTTATCTTGTCGGTTGGCTATGTATCATTCCATTGTGTGTTTGTGTGTGTGTGTGTGTGTGTGTGTGTGTGTATCACATTTTTTGTAGTAGGGCATCTGGTTGTTTCCATCATCCAGCCTCATTTTCTACAGATATTTTTATAGTCTCTTTTTTATTTTCAGGGTAATGTATAGAGGGGTTACGATTACATTTACAGGTAGTGGACTGCATTACTTCTCACACATTTATTCCACTCCACATGTTTTTGTCCCCAGTTCCCTCTCCACTCCTCTTCCCAATCATCTTGTTTCCCCCCTTCCCTTTCCTATTTGACATAAACAAATAAACATATATACAATATGCCAGGGAAAACATCAGATACAGTAACAATCTGACATTGACCAAAGGGCAAAATAAGAGATGAGAAATAACATAGTAGATTAAGGACAAAAATCACACAAGATTAAGAGCAACGATGACACAAGATATAGCTCTTGTTCCCATATCATAAAGATCCTTTCATTTAGTCTCATCCTATATGACCTTATATACCTAGGTTTTTGAGTTATTGTAATCCTCTGCTAGGAGAGTCCTAGATGTGAACTAATTATTACAAATGAGGGAAACCATTGAGCTTATGTTTCTTTGGGTCTGGCTTGCTTCACTTAATATGAATTTTTCCAAGTCTTTCCATTTCCTTACAAATTGGGCGATATCTTTCCTTCTGATGGCAGCGTAGCATTCCATTGTGTATAAGTAACACATCTTCTTGATTCAGTCATCTACTGAGTGGCATCTGGGTTGGTTTCATAGCTTTGCTATGGTAAATAGTGCTGCAATGAGCATCATTGTGCTAGTGGCTTTAGTATGTCCTTTTTTCTGGACAATTGGGTAGATGCCAAGTAGTGGATTTGCTGGATCATAGGGGAGCTCTATGTTCAGTCTTTTGAGGAACCACCACACTGCTTTCCCTAGTGGTTGAACGAGTTTACACTCACACCAACAGTGTAGGTGTGATCCCCCCTGCTCATTTCCCCACCAGTATCTCTTATTAGATTTTTTGATAATGGCCATTCTGACTGGAGTCAGGTGGAATCTCAAAGTTGTTTTGATTTTCATTTCCCTTATTGCTAGCGATATGGAGCATATCTTCATGTGTCTAAAGCCCATTTTAATTTTTTCTTCAGAGAATACTCTTTTAAGTCTTTAGCCCACCTTTTAATAGGATGGTTGTTTCTTTGAAGATTTGTTTGGGAGAGATTCATTTTTTTCAGCTATAGATATATTTTAGATAACTACATATATTTTTGTAGAAAATAGAATGGAAGCCATCATGCTGGCTCACAACTTAATTTCAGCTACTTAGGAGGCTCAGGGCTTAAGATCACAGGTCAAAGCCAACCAGGGCCCTACAGCGTGTGAGATCAAACTCTGTGAACATACAATGACTGTAAGAGGAATCTCACTGCCTGGGAATGTAGCCTAATGGCAGAGTGCTCACCTAGAATGCATGAAGACCTAGGTTCTATTCACCGGTATCGCATACTCAGAAAAAAGCTGGAAGTGGCGCTGTGTCTCAAGAGGCCGAGCACTCACCTTAGGCAAGCGAGTCCAATGAAAATGTCTAGGCCCTGAGTCCAAGCTGTAGGACTGGCAAAAAGAAAAAAAAAGAGCAATCTTACTTAAGTAACAAGGAATGTACCCTATATTTATACAGACTGAAAAATTCATTAAGAAATTAGAAAATATGTATAAAGTGCATAATTTCTTTTGTGTGTTGGCACTGGGTCTTCAACTGAGTGCTTCAGCTCTATCCCTGACCTTTTCTGCTCAAGGCTAGCACTGTACCAATGCAGCCCCAAATCAACTATCTTCAATTGAGATATAAGCGATGAATATTTCAGGGTGCTTCCTGAAAAACATTTTTATAAATTGAAACTTTCAACACAGTCTTATTTTAGTATGAATGTTGAGATGGGAAGAGACAGAAAAAGTGAAATGTTTCCTGATCCCCATAGAGAAGAGACTCAGCAGAACCACTGTGGTCTGCAGGCTTCTTTGTGAGTTTTGTTTGCTTGTTTGATTTTTGTCAATTGTGGGGCTTGAACTCTGGGCCTGGACACTGTCCCTGAGCTCTTCAGCTCAAGGCTAGTGCTTTAATCTGTGAGCCACAGTGCCACTTCTGGTTTTTCTGGCAGTTACCTGGGTACTTTGGCTGGCTTTAAACTTTGATTCTCAGATCTTAGCCTCCTGAGTAGCTAAGATTATAGGTGTGAGGTACAATCACCAGGCTGCTGCTCTGTTACTATGCAGGTTCTGGATCAAGAACTTCAAGTTCTTACTTCAATTTTTTCTTCTCTTGCCTGATACTCTGCCATTTGAACGAAGCCCCAGTTCCTGGTCTTTGTTGGTTAATGAGAGATATTATGATTTTCTAATATTCAGAGCAATGATTATAAAACCCAGCATTTTACTTACTTGAATAAATTAAGAGACAGGACCTAGTGAGATGGAAAACAAAATTTTTTTTCAAGTTGCTATCCTGTTCTAATGCATAAGTCTGGCTATTTTGCTTACACACAAATACATATTTTACCAGTTCCTACTCTATTTTTGCTTAGCTTAAAACCACCACTGCCATTTCATAGATTTTGTTGTTGTTGTTTGCGGTGCTTGAACTCTGTGCCTGGGCTGTTCCTCAGATCTTCAGTTCAATGCCAGTGCTCCACTACTTTTGATTTGGCCAGTCCTGGCCTTGAACTCAGGGACTGAGCACTGTCCTTATATTTTCTCTAGGCTAGGGCTCTACCACTCAGCCTCAGCACCACTTCCAGCATTTTTCTATGTATGTGCTATTGAATAATTGAACCCAGGTCTTCGTACATGCTAGGCAAGCACTCTACCACTAGGCCAAACTCCCAGCCCAAAATTATTCATCATTACTATTAGCTATCTTCGTTTTTTATTATTGATTCATCATGGTGCTTGGACTTTGGGCCTGGACACTGTCCCTGAGCTCTTCAGCTCAAGGCTAGCGCTCTTCCTCTACAGCTCCATTTTTGGTTTCTGGTAGTTAATTGGTGATGTAAGTCTCACAAACATATGTGTCCAGGCGGGCTTTGGGCTTTGAACCAAGATCCTCCAATCTCAGCCTCCATAGTAGCTAGAATTACACGCTTCAGCCAGCAGTGCCTGACTGTTTGATGTCTCTGTCTCTGTCTCTCTGTCTCTGTCTGTCTCTGTCTGTCTGCCTGTCTGTCTGTCTCTCTCTCTATCTGTCTCTCTCTCTCTCTCGCTCTCTCTCTTTCTCTTTTGGTTGTAAGACTCTAATTTTGCACCTGGGCAATGTCCCTGGGCTCTTCAGCTCAAGGCTAAAACCTTAAACACCTTGAGCCACAGTGTCACTTCTGGTTTTCTGGTGCTTAAGTGGAAGTAACATTTTCATGGACTTTAATGTCTGGCCTGGCTTTGAACTGTGATCCTCAGAACCCAACCTTCTGAGATCATTTCCAGCTTTTTTTTTTGGTGTAAGTGGTACAGAGTAATTGAACACAGGGCTTTGTGCATACTAGGCAAGCAAACTACCACTAGTGTGCACTCCAGCCTTAGATAAGGGCTTTCTTTTTCTTTTTCTTTTTTTCACTCATGGGGCTTGAACTCTGGGCCTGGATGTTTACCTTAAGCTCTTCAGCTCAAGGAAAGAGCTCTACCACTTGAGGCACATTGTCATTTTGAATTTTCTGGATTATTTGGAAATAAGATTCTCACAGATTTTTATGCCTGGGCCGTCTTTGAACCTCGATCCTCCAGGGTAGCTAGGATTACCAGGGTGAGCCACCAGTCACGGGCATTAAATTATTATTTTTTGCATGTCCTATGGCTTCAACTCATGGCCAGAGCACTCTCCTAGTGCTTGCTCAAGGATAGCACTGTACTTCAGCCAGCCAACTCCCGGTCCAAATAGGCCACTCTTGAAGCTAGAATTACAGAGATCTGCCATAATACTGGCATGTCGTTATCTCAGTATATAATTATTCTTCTATTTTTGATGGCTTTTCCTTAGTGTACATATTTCCTACATATTTTATGGAAAACTTCCTTCCCACTGGGGCCATAAGTTAAGCCTAGTGGAAGAGTTCTTGCCGAGCATGAATGAAGACCCAAGTTCAATTCCTCAGCACAACATAGATAAAAAAAGATAAAAGTTGCCGGGGCCAACCGGCAGCAAACCAGGGTTCGCAGATTGGGATTCCTGAAGTAGGGGGCAAGAACTAGGAAAAAATAGAAGAGAGACAAACAGATGGGGTTCAGGAGGGCTACAGCCCAAATCAGGAGCCACAGCTTAAGAAGCCTGTAGCCCAAGACCATAGCCCAGTTTATTTCCAGTTCTCAATCTTAAATACACTTCTTTAAACTAGGGAACTGCCAGGGGCTACATTCTTACAAACAGTATCAAGTCTGAACTAGGTTGAATGAGAAGCTATCAAGTCCCAAACAGGTTAAATGAGAAGCTATTGACACAGCCCAAAATCATGATAAGAGCTTACTTCCTTATGTACTCAATTGTGGGGGTCCAAGGTCACTGACCCCACCCACAGTCACGGTCACTGACCCCACAGTCAGTCCCCAACAAAAAGTGGTGCTGTGGCACATGTGATAGAACTTGCGCCTTAAGAATAAACAAAAACAAAAACAAGGATCGTGCTCAGGTCCTGAGTCTAAGCCCAGTACTGGCAAAAAAAATTCTGCCCAAAGTAGACATTTAAACTTATTGTACTTTTCAAAAAATTTGTTGTCCAAGGTGATATACAAAGAGATTCCTGTTACATACGTAATGAGTACATTTCTTGTAAACACTGTTACCCCCTCCCCCCTTTTCTCTTTCCCTTCCCCCCAAGTCATAAATTTCATTTACAACAAATATATATGTATTTTCATTCCTGAAAAAAATAGTTTAAAATGTGTTCAAATAAATGATGTAGGTTGATATATTTATCAAAATGGATTACTTGAACTCTAAAATAAACATTCTAGGTAATTTTTCTCCTAAAATTGTAGTAATGCTATAAAACTAATAAAAAAGGAATTTTAGTTATTATTTTCTTATGTTTTACCTTTAACATTATTACAATAAGCATACTGTTTATGCTATTAATACAGACAGCATGAAATATGATTATGTAAAAAAATTAAATGATTAAAAATAGTAAGGTTGGGGGCCAGTAGTTTGGCTTGGTGGCACACACCCTGGACTGGCAAAAAAGAAGTAGGGTTAGATAAAACAGATTTATTTCCAAATGTGTGGAAAATGGTATGATTTCTTGTTTGGCTAGTCCTGCGGCTTGAACGGAGGGACCAGGAACTGTGCTTGGCCACATTTGTTCAAGGGTGGCACTCTGACACCTGAGCCACAGTGCCCCATCTGCTTTTTCTGTGTATGTAGTGCCGAGGATTTGAATCAAGGTCTTCTTGTATACTAGGCGAGCACTCTACAACTAGGCCACATTCAAAGCCAAAGTAGATTTTTGATGCTATTGTGGAGTTTTAATTTTCTTAAATATTTGTACAAAGCACAATGGATATATAAACAGACTTGAACTCACAGAACAGAGTCCCACATAATATTACAGTTACTCTGGCACTTCTCCCGATTGACAAAACACATTTCCAGGCATCTGCTCTGTCCTTAACCTTTGGTAGCTGACTTGTCTTTCCATGGAGGCCTGGCCTGGATTCCTGGTGATTCCATGCATTTCATAGTTCCCTGTATATCCAGTAAGGTTGTCTTCTATGGGACCAGACCTGTCTGGTTTTTGGCCCACCCAGGACCTATGTGTCTGAGGTCTCACATTATAAGTGGAAAATAAAACACAGTATAATAAGCACTGAAGAACTGCACACCATAATATTAACAATGACAGTTTAATAGTTAGCAAAGTAAATACAATGATTACTTGACAAGAATCATGAGAGCAAGATAAAGAGATGTCTTTTTAGGAAGGGGACAGGGAAGCTCTAAATCCAGACTGGCCTCCAAGTTGCCTTCAGACAGTAATTCTACTTCAGAGTCATCAGAAGGATCTCCTTCCTCATGAGAAACAGAATGTCCTTCCTGAGTTAAGAGGGTTATGGATTCTGGTTTGTCGAATGGAGATTGAGTCTCTTTTAGTGAGATGGATGGGTCTGGATATTCTGTGAGGATGGATTCATTTTCCTCCAATGAATCCAGTATTGAGAGTACACTTGCTGCTTCCCATGGGGACATTTTCCATGAGCCCAGCGTGTGCCCCTTCAGCTTGCACAATAAGTGGAGTGTTACTCTGACTATGATGGACTGACTCTGGGACGAGTGTGAAAGGAAACGGAAGGAAATCTGGCTGCTCTTTTTCTTCCTCCATAGTATCTGCAGGTTCAACTGTGTCACACATGGGGTTCAGAGCAAAAGGTATATCCACAGGACTCTAAACCTGTTTGGTAATTTCTACAGAAGGCCCATGCTTTCTGGAGTGCAGTGATGATTCTCAGTCTCCATCAGTCACCAGCTCCATTGGTGGGTTTTTCATCCGGAGTTCAGGATAAGCTCTTCCACGATGACCCAAACCTAAGAATGGAAATAGGTACAGAGTGGACAGAGTGGACTCTGCAAGTTAAAGTGTCACTCAACTTCCATGAGGATCTAATGGAGGAACCTGTAGAACTGGAGTTTGGACTGAAAACTGAGGAGGTGTAGGGTCTTTCTAATGAGTGCTTATTCCCGAGTCCTTTCAGAGGACAGACATTACCTGGCTGACACCACCCATAAAGGGCATTTTGCCAAGCTCTGTAGAAGTAAGGGCCAACCAATATCTAGACCACATGGGCTTCCTACTCACAGGCTCTGAGGCACCCACACCAGGACTTCTACTTTTTCTTGGTCTTACTGTTCGCACATTCCTCCAGCTGGTCAAAAAGTATGTGTTTAGAAGAGCAGGTCCAAAGCCGGCATGTGGAGCCTCATATAGAGCTTGAGTTGTGTCAGGGTGTGGCAGTTCTTGAACTCGTAGAAATCACTCGGGTAGAAGTCCATTCACATCGTATAGATGGAACACATGATGCTGTGGGCATATTCGGTACAAGGAAAGTGAGAGCCCTCTCTCTCCATCCTGAGCCTTTTACCAAAGCCACTTTCTTGCAGGACTCTAATGCTGTGGCTGTCCTGCAGAGATGTGCACTTATGTGCTGGGAGGGGGGTAAGAGACACTCGAGAACAGGATGACTTTTACACCCCACTTCCAGAAGCTTCTGAGAGAGGCCTCTATGCATCTGTCCAAAGTAAACGCACCTTAAATTAACTAAGTAAATGCTCTAAATAAATCAATAAGTGAATGCTCTAAATAAAGAACTAAATGCTCATTCCTCTAATCTTAGCCACCCAGCAGGCTGAGCTCTGAAGATCACAGTGGAAAGCCAGTCTAGTCAGTAAAAGTCTAAAGGCACTTGTCTTCAATTAGGCAGCAAAGAGCCAGAACTTGACCTATGACTCAAATGGTACAGTGCTAATTTTTGAACACCAAAGGGATGGCATTTAGACCTGGGATCAGGTTCAAGTGGCAGCACTGGACCCCACATCAAAATGTAAATGCTTTCAGGTTCTAACAGGCAAAGCTATCACAATCCCTCCCTGATGGCTCAAAAGTGATTCAGCCCCCAGCTTTTCCTCTGACTCCAGTATTTCACAGGCCTCCGCCCTTAGTACTGACACCTCATTTCTTACTGGGAAATGGGATTTCCTAGGATGTCACCTAGGTGAGGGCTGCAGTTGGGAGCCACTTACTCATGCCTGAAATCCAACTTCTCAGTAAGCACACTGTTGAGACTCCAGTAGCTTGTGAGGGAAATGAAATGGCATGGTGTCCCAGTCATAATAAAGTAGTTTGTGCACTTGTATCATGCTTAGCTCCCCTGTGAACACCCCAGTGAACCAAACAGGCTCAGAGAGGAGCCAAGTATTCCAAGACTTGGCCAGGAGGGGTGAGCAAACCTGGGTTTGGGGGGGAACACTCACTTTTTCAAGAGAATTTCCAGCAACTACTACATTGTCCTCCACTATTTGAAATTGTGCAGGAAGTTTCCCACATAAAAGAGATCACCTTTCTGGTAGGCAGCGATCAGCTTTGTCAGCAGCATCTCCAACAGGCCTTCCTCCAGGATCCGTAGGTTACAAGGCTCATTCAGAGTCTGAGCTGACTTACCATCACACTATGTTGGCAAAAGAGTGTATATTTCAAACGTAGGAATGGGACCACACTTCACACTGATGAATTGGAATAGAGTAGATTGGAAATGACACACTCTAATCTCAGTAGAGTCACTTGAAAGCACAAAAGAAGGTTGTAGTGTGTGGGCAGGATGATGGGTTCAAATAGGTTTCCTCTCAATATACCTCATCTGAGTTGCCCTGGAGTTTCCTGGCTTTCTTCCTAGAGAAATGCCTGATATACTGGAATTTTGGCTTGGCACTGATCCAGCATCTACTTCTTCAATTGAGATATCCATATCTCTCATGCCTGAGATCCGAGCCTCCTGAACTTTGGCAACAGCACAGCAACATCTTTCTGGTTCCTGAGCCACAGGCCAAGGGAGCTGGCTTGAGCTGGTTGTCACATACAGTGGCTTGGTTACCAGGGTTCCATATTCTGTTTCATTGTGAGGGAGGTAGGGTCACCTTTCAAGGCCCAATGACCAAAGCTCCTTGCTCACAGAAGACCTCCCCAAAGACATACTGGAGGCTGAATCTCCCTTCCCACCTCACATATGGATGTAGTAAACAGCACACCTTTTTGTTCAAATCCCAAGTCATTAACTAGGCCTAAGTGCTAGCCTGGTCTCAGCCTCAAGGAGCCTTTCTTAGGTAAGATCCAAACTTAACTGTCACTATTCCCCTACCCTACAAAAGACATTTTGCCTCATAGTGCCTTCTCAGCTTGCATTTTGCCTCTTGCTCATTTTTTTGCTAGTCCTGTGACTTGACGTCAGAGCCTGACCATTGTTCTTAGGCTTTCTTTAGGCTATAGCTGTCCCACCAAGCCACAGCACCACTTCCAGCGTTTTCTATGTATATGGTACTGCAGAATCAAACCGGAGTCTTTTTGTGTGGTAGCCAAGCACTCTACAAATAGATGAAACACCCAGGCCATCTTGCACATATTTTTCACTTCAACCTACTAGGACGTTGTTAGGTTTCTGTATCCTAATCTATTTTTCTTCCTGATGAATATCTGTGCTGTCATCTGTAAAAATGCAAGTGGGAAAATCACAGAAGCATTGGTGACATAAAAAAAAGTCTTACAGACATAGATAAGTGTTCATTCTTTTTAGGAGAAAGGATATTTTGATATGATGATGATGACTATTTATAAATACTTTATCGGGGTTTAGAGTTTGGCCCAGTGGTAGAGTGCTTGCCTAGCATCCATGAAGATCTAGGTTTGAGTCCTTAATATCACACAGATATAAAAATCCATATGGCAATGTGGCTCAAGTGGCAGAGGGCTAGACTTGGGAAAAGCCAAGAGCAGTGTTCAGGCCCTGAGTTCAAGCCCAAGGAATGGCAGAAAAAACAAAACAAAAGAAAAGAAAAGAAAAGCAATGTGCTTTTTACAAGTTATTCACTCACAGCATTTGCCTCTGAATTCTTCGCTTCTGCATCTTGTGACTTATCCCTTTCCCTCAATGTAGACAAGAAAAACAGATTTTATTACTTGCTATCCTGTTGTCCAATTTTTGGATATTAATTCAAAATACAATAGTTCCTGAGATATTGTGTGTGTGCATGTGTGTGTGTATCTGCCCATGTGTGCATGCACACATGTGTACAAGGTTTAGGGCTTACTCATAGGGCCTGTGTGATAACCCTCAGCATCTTTTCCTCAAAGGTATTGGTCTTTCACTTCTAGCTTACTATAGCTAATTGGAGTTGAGAGATTCACTCAATTTCTTGCCCTGTGCATTGGAACCCAGTGCTGGGTTCTCATATTGTTAATTTTAGCTATAGAGAAGGCTGAGGTCTGGGGATCCTCGTTAGAATCCAGCCCCTGAAAGAAAGTCACTGATAGAAATCTTTATCTTCAGTTAAGCACGAATAAATAAGGCAAAAGTGGAACTGTGGCTCAGTTCCTCTTGTACCAGCCATGAGAAAATTAGTAATTGGCAGCACCTGGTCCTTGAGAGAAATCCTTAGCACTGGTTCAAAGATAGAAAGAAAATAATGAAAAAAATTAAAACTTGCTGAGGAATCCATAAGGATAAACGTGCCTGTGAATAATCTTGTCATTTCAGATTCCCTCAAGAGCTTAGGTCTCTCTATATTTTATCAAGTTTTTTTTAAAGATATTTACATATTTTGTATCTTTCTTAAACAGAGATAGCCATCCACAAAACACAAACACAAACTCTCACACAGTATACCACCCACCCATAAGTGACTGGCTATGTATATATGTATAGTCATATGTATTGATCTGTCTCTCTATACTAATATATAAATGCATAAACATATGTATTTACACAATCAGGAAACATACATAGATAGGTCTCAGGCATTTCCAGATTTTGTGCAAGTCTTCTGAGTGCAACTTACCATTGTATTGTTTGTCAAGATAGTCCATCTAACTTTTGGCCAGCTTCTTGTGCTTTGATATTTTCTCTGCCAGTCCTGGGTTTTGAACGCTAGGCCTGGATGCTGTCACTGAGCTTGAGCTTCTTGCATTCAGTAGTTTATTGTAGATAAGAGTCTCATGGAGTTTCTGTCCTGGGCTGGCTTTGAATTGTGATCCTCAGATCTCAAACTCCTGAGTAGCTAGGATGACAGTCTTGAGCTACCAGTACCTGGTGCCTTTGCCTCTTTTACCCTTTTTTTTGGCCCCACCACAGCCATGGTATCTACCTTCCTCTGCTCTCTCCACCTGCCCCCAGACAGGGGTCTGACAGATGCTTTCCACCCACTTATTCATGTCCTCCTCTGTATTGGCTGACAGCTAAGACATGCACTCACTTGTCTGGATGCCAAACACAAACCCATGTGATTGTTTCTCAGTCTGGAACATCCTATCAGGTTTATAGCACCACAGAGGGTCAGGTTGATGCTCCTCCAGGGCTGCTTAAATTGTTCTCATATTAATCCACAACACGTTTGTCATCACTTGTCCAGCTAATTCATGGACTAAACCAGCATTCCCTACAAACTTAGATCCCAATACCATGAGGACACTCAAGGGTGCATTAGGAGTGTGACCTGCAGGTGGATGTGAGCCTGTCTAACTTGGAGGGGATTTCTCCACCACAGGAAATGGAATACAAATTTAGAATCTGCTTTCATGAGGTGACAATCTCTGGCAGATGTTCTTATCAAATGTGGCACTGCCTACTTCCAGCTTAAAATATGGGTTGATGACCCAGCATAACAGAGAATGTATTCACCCCGGCCCAACACATAGGCTGGGACCCTGAACTTTCAGGTAGCATTTGGCTTTGAAGGTCATGAGATCTTAGTCTACAAATGATGAGCCCCCTCCCGTGAGGCATAGCAAACGGAGCCAAAGTGCAACCAATTTAAGCACCAGATCAAGCTTCCCTTCTTCAGTAGGGTATGGTTTGAAAACTGTGCATAGCTTCTGTTTGAAGCCAGTCTAGAAAGGAAAGTCCATGAAACTCTCATTTCCAGTTAACTGCCAAGAAAAAGCCAAAGATAGAGATGAAGCTCAAGAGAGCTAGAGAGCCATCTGAAAAGAATGGTTACACCCTGCAACATCCTCATTATCTGATCTTGAAAACATGTCTCCGTGCATCCCAGCATGCAGCCATCATCTGGGGGTGACAGTGAACCCTGCGCCCATTGGCAATCTGCACTGTCTCTGACATCTGTAATGTGAACCTCATTCTGTTGGGTTTGTGAAGCAGTGTCAACCCTGCAGAAGGAACCAGCTGTGCCCTAACTCCCTCTGTCCCCTGGGGCCCCTAGCATTCCCCCATCAGCACCCCTCCTGTGGCTGCTGATCCTAGGGAGCCCTCCTGCCCTGTCCAACACTCACATGAAGTGCATATTTCTTCTCCTGGGGCAACTTCTCCACAGAGAGTACATGACATGCCCACTCTCCAGGCACGGGGAGATCCTGCCAAAGTAGCAAATCAGTGATAAGGACATAAAGGGATGAATAGAATTTTAGATCCTGATGGTAGACAGTCTGCAAAATCCAAGGGAGAATGGAATTGGAGGGGACAAGGGATCAGGATGTGGGCATGGAGCTTCCCTGCCAAGGGGGTGGGGGAAGTCACAGGCTGGGGGATGCACAGGATGATCCATGGGCCCTGTGCAGCTACTGGGTCACCCCCTTCTGCATCTCAGCCTTTGGCTTTGAGCTCTGTGATCGTCAAGATGTGCACAGTCTGTACTCTGGCTGGCAGAAGAAAGGACCCTGGGAAGACAATTGTAGACCCTTTGTGAGTGTAGGAAGGGGTAGGCTGGACACCCAGTCCAAGAGGAGCTAAACCTGGAGTTGAGGGGTGTGCAAGGAGTGGGTGTGAGGGTTGTGGGCAGTCACAGTCACGGCAGAGGTGGCTCTGTCTGTGGGGTGAGTGCCTCCCTGCAGGCACAGCACTGGACATATCAGAGATCCACATGAAAAGGAAAAGCTGGAAATGGCACTATCTTTCAAATGGTAGAGCATCAACCTTGAGCAAAAGAGCTCAGGGACAGTACCCAGGACCTGAGTTCGAGCCTCATGACTGTAAAAGAAAAAGAACCAGGACTATGAGAGGGAACCTGGTACTCTCTTGGTCTAATCAGACACAAGAAGAGGCCGGGATAGGCTGTGGAAAAACACAGAGAACATCTTCCCCCAGCTCATCCTGTCCTGCATGCAGGGACAGCCATGTAACTAGGGCTACGGTGAGATCATCTTCACCCCTGTGCTGCCATCTGAATTGTAGGCCTCTGTCCTGGCATGGGGTGTCCTGATGGCTGAGCAGGTGCCATAACCGTAGATGGAGAGCAGCCACTGACTGTGTTAGCTAAGGAGAGATCTGTTCCATAGCTATCAGGCCACCCAGCATGGGAGCCATAACGACCCCTCACCAGGTAGAGGCCAATGGTTCTCCAGGTGCTACTAACATTGCCCCAGCCCTAGCTCTGGGTACACGTGACATTCCCTCCACAAGGAGCAGGACTAAGTGAAGGATCAGGAAGCTGCCTATGGGCTTCAGATGATGGCCTGGCTGGCACTACAGATGGCCTCACTCTGTCACCGCCTTCCCCTGCCTCCATCATTCCTCCATCATGCCTCTCTACCTCCCACCCATTAACCTTGGAAACCAATGAACTGGGCTCTCAACATTCCTCTCATCTCTTCACCCACCTTGCCATGCGTCCATCCCTCTGTCACTTCCACCCCACACACATCCCACCACCAGCCACCCTGTAGCTTATGAGGATCCCAGAGGAAGCTCTTGGTGAAGGGCTTGTGACCACAAAACAGTTACTATCACCCGCTCCGGCCTGATCCACCACAGAATAAGAACAGCCAAGCTGGCACACACTGCAGCAGAGTTGCTCTGCTGCCACCCTGATCTTCATGACCAGGACTTGGCTCTCCTCAGCCTCCCAGCTCAGTAACCAGAACATTGTGCTTTCACAGAGCCATGGCTTCCAGTCTCCATGGACACAATGACATCAAGGTGATGCCAACTTCCCATCTCTATATACTTCTAACTATGGGATGGGAGCTGAGGTTCTCTTCTGTGACTCTATCCGCTAAGAGGCTCATGCAGATTTCTATCCTTTGCTCATCATGGTGACTTTTTGGTTAACAAGTCACTGCTGGGCTTCCAGTTCACCACATATAGAACCCATACTCCAACACTTTTCTTAGAAGGACTGATGACTTTTAAATATTCTCTAGTTTTAAATTTCTAGTTCCTTCTCTCTTTCATTTATGTATTTCCCTTCCTCACATACTTCCCTTTTTTACCTTCCTTCTTTCATTCCTGGCCTTGAACTCAAGACCTAGAACTTTTTCTTAGCTTTTCTTTGCTCAAGGTAGCCCTCTAGCTCTTGAGCCACAGCTCTACTTCAATCTTTGTTCTTGCTCTAAACTGGGAGTATGAGTCTCATGCATTTTTCCCTTTGCTGGGTTGGTTTTAAACCACAATACTAAGATCAGGATCCTGAATATGCCTCGGATTACAGGTATTATCTAATCAAAAAAATTCCTGATTTCTTTTTTAGACATAATTAGTTCTTTCAGGTGAGCCACCAGCCACTCACACAAGAGCATTGCAGGATCCCAGCATTCATCTTGTCTCCAGTCTTATTCCATCCATCTCACAATGGTCATCTAAAACACCCTGCTGCCTGCCTGAAGTCGCAAGGAACATTCTCAACGCCATGAGAAGCCCCCTTAAGCTCTGCCTCAAATATGCCCAGCCCCCATCCCACTTCCACATGAGCATTTGTTTAGGAGAAATTTCCTGAGTACATCATCATCTTTTCCTCACCATTCAAATTTCATCTTTGGAGTCATTTCTCCCAGACAAAGAGGAACATGATCCATGGTTTGATAGCAGCTCCAGCTTCATAGTCCCAGCCACCAACACCCCCCATTACCTTGCCAGACACCTCAATTCAAGAACAATGTTTTCACTACCCCTGACTCTTATCAAATGTTTTAACTTATACAGTGCATTAAAATAATTTTACTAAATGGAATAAACACATGGCATCAAGCTTCAGAATCTTTGCCCCTGAACTTTTAGTGAATCACAGACACACCAGCATTTCTGTAGCCAACAGAAATCTTAGCTTTGAGATTTCAGCATTTCTGGTATCCAAGTTTGGATGTGCTAACACTGCCCTTAATGGGGCACTTCAATCACACAATCCCACAACAATCAATGTCATTTGACATTCACTGGTAGGTGGTGCTAGGAAAAAGACTGATGTGCCAACTCCATGCTGGCTTGACCTATGCCATCTTCAAACCTGGAGCAAGTGGGGCTCCTCTCTCCATGACAACTTTTGTGTACTTCCCCACGAGGACCTTTACCTTGAGACAAAATTATGAAGACTATCTCTACCAGCAAAGATTCCAGTGAGATGTGCCTACATGGATAAAGCTAAAATCTCACTAAAGTGAGGTTGTTGGCAGTGCTGGAGCCTGAACTCAGGGCCTGGGCACTAAGCATTTGTACTCAAGACTAGCCCTTTACCACTTCAGCCCAAACTCCATTCCCAGCTGTTTTTATTTTTGGTAGTAAGAATCTATCAGACTTTCCTGTTCTAGGTGACTTGGAACTTCCATACTCAGATCTCAGCCTCGTGACCAGCCTGGATTAAAAGTGTGGATCAGCCATGCCCCACACCTGAGGACTTCTGCCAGCACATTTTTTCCCAAAAATTGGAAGAGGAAGATGAGGGAGGGTTGGGCTCATCCTGCCCTGCATATGAAGGAGAGCATCAGCGCCTGAACTTCATTCCCTGTTGTAGGCTGCTGGAGGAAAAGGAAGCAAATAGGCACAGGCTGGCAGCAGATGCCACAGAACAACTTGTGACCAAGACTCCCAGAGCAGACCTCAGAATCGATGACAGAGTTGGATCTACCCAGTAACAGATGCAGTGGTGACACCTGAAACTGCGCGTTTGAGCCTTTGCTGCTAGTAAACAGGGCCACCTATGTCTCAATGAGAAAGGTGAGATTTTGGTGGAGAAGGTGAGATTAAACATTATGTATCATGCAAGAAGACAGACTAAGAGGGGTCTTTTATTATTCCAAGTGAAATTTTGGATTTCCTCTTCTGTTTCTTTAAAGAATGACATTGGGATCTTGATGAATATTGCACTGAATTTGTAGATAGTCCTTATCAAGATTGCCATTTTTACAATATTACTTCTTCCAAACCTGGAGCAGAGGTTTTTGCATTTCCTCAGTTCTGCATTAATTTCCTTCTCCAGGGTTTATAGTTCCATCAAAAAGGTGCTTTACATTCTAAGTTAATTCCTAGGTATTTTATTTTCTTTGATAGCAAAATGAGTTGCTATCCTGATTCTTGCCTCATTCCCCTCATTTGTTGGCATATAAGAAGGCAGTTGACATTGAGGGTTAATTTTATACCCTGCTACCTTACCAAAGTTTTATATCAGCTCAAGCAGCTTCGGAGTAGAGTCTATAGGGTTCTTTAAATACAGAATCATGTCATCTGTAAGGAGAGAAAGTTTCAGTTCCTCTTTCCCTTTTCCTCCTCACTCCAGTTAGAATGGCCAAGATCCAGAAATCTAATAACGTATGCTGGAGGGGATGTGGCCAGGAGGGATCACTACTACACTGCTGGTGGGATTGCAAACTCCTTCAACCACTATGGAAAGCACTATGGCAGTATCCCAAAAAGACTAAACATAGAGCTCCCCTGTGATCCAGCAATGTCACTACTTGCCAATCGTCCAGATAGTACATACTAAATTCACTAGAACAATAACATTTATCACAGCACTATTTACTATAGCAAAGGTATGGAACCAACCCAGATGCCCGTCAGTTGATGACCTAGATCAAATATGATATTTTTACACAATGGAATTCTGTGCTTCTGTCAGAAAGAATGACATAGACGAATTTGTAAGGAAATAGAAAGACTGTAAAGTCTCCTTCTCTATCTCTTTAAAATTTAGAAGTTCCAGTTTCTCTCTCTTTCTCTCTTTCTCTCTCTCTTTCTGTATCTCTCTCTCTCTGTCTCTCTGTCTCTGTCTCTGTCTCTGTCTCTGTCTCTGTCTCTGTCTCTCTCTCTCTCTCTCTCTCTCTCTCTCTCTCTCTTTCTCTCTCTCTCTCTCTCTCCAATCCTTAGGCATGAACTCAGGGCCTGAGCTACTTTTGCTCAAGGTTAGCACTCTACCATTTGAACCACAGTGCTGCTTCTGGCTTGCTCTTTTTACGTAGTATTGAGGAATCTAACCCAGGCCTTCATCATTGATAGGTTAGCACTCTACCACTAAGCCACACAGTCAGCTTTTAGAGGTTTCTGACAAAGGTTTTCCTACATGCTATTATTTCTTCTGTGAGTGCTCTTAATGCTTGCTGAAGGTTGACTTTGTTTAGAAGACTTACCCTAATGCTCCCATATACAGAGATTCTATATATAGCTAAATGTTTTTCATTACTCAGAATTTCTCTATTGTGTATGTTCTGAAATGTACTGAAGACTGACTTCTGATTAAAAGTCATTGCACATTTGTTGTATTCATTAGTTTTCTTTTATTCTATGGGAATCAGGTTTGTGATGAACACAGAAGTATGCCTTCCAGGTCAAACACTTTCCACATTTGTAATATTCATAAGGTTTTTCTCTCCTATGTGCATTTTATACTTAGTCATGCGTTCATGATGGATTTTTCATATTCTTATATTCATATGATTTTTATCCTGTGTCTGTGTGGTATCATGCAAACTCAACTATGAGTTCTTCAAAAAAAATTCCCTTTCATTTTATTCATAGGATTCTATCCTGTGGGTGTTTAGTGATAAATCTTGACTTGTGCCTTCTGGGGAAAAGACTGAACATTTGCTACATTCATTAAGGGTTTTATCTTGTGTTGGTTCTGTGACACAAGCTGAGTTTTCTTCCACAGACTAAAAAGTCTTTCCTATTTATTACATTGCTAAGGATTCTCATATGTGTGAACTCTCTTACGCTTCCTGAAGGGTGAATGCTGCACGAAAGACTTTCAACTTTGGTTATATTCCTAAGGTTTCTAATATGTGTGAATTCTGTTATGCCTCCTGTAATGTGACTTCCGTCTGAAGGTCTTACCACATTTGATGCACTCGTACAGTTTCTCTCCTGTGTGTGTTCTCTGATGCAATTTGAGGGAAGACTTCCATTTGAAAGACATTCCACATCGGTTACATTCATAAGGTTTTTCTCCTGTTTGAATTGTCTTATGCATGTTGAGGTTTGGCTTCTGTGTGAAGGACTTTCCACATATGTTACACTCATAAGGTGTTTCTCCTGAGTATATTCTCTGATGAACATGGAGTTTTACCTTCCATTTGATAGACTTTCCGCATTCACTACATGCATAAGTTTTCTCTCCTGTGTGTGTTCTATTATGCCCATCAAGATATGACTTCCACTTGAAGGTCTTTCCACATTTGTTGCACACATAAGGTTTCTCTCCTGTGTGTGTTCTTTGATGCAATTTGAGGGAAGATTTCGGTCTGAAAGACTTTACACATTGGTTACATTCATAAGGTTTAATTCCTGTGTGTATTCTCTGATGAACACGAAGTTTTCCCTTCCCTTGGAAAGACTTTCCACATTCATTACACTTATAAGATTTCTCTCCTGTGTGTGTTATTTGATGAACTCGAAGGTGTATCTTCTGGGTGAAAGACTTTTCACATTTGTTACATTCATAAGGTTTCTCTTCTGTGTGTCTTCTCTGGTGCAAAGTGAGGTATGATTTCAGTCTAGAAGTCTTCCCACATTTATCCCATTAAAGATTTCTCTTCTGTGTGAGATCTCTGATGTGTGCTGAGCGCTGAATTCTGGGCAGAAATTTTATTACGTTCCTCATATTCATAAGGTTTGTCTTCTCTTGGAGATCGAGGTTGGAGCGTCAGGTCTGACTTCTCAGAAATTAATTTTCACACTTGATGTACGCATCACATATCTCAGGATATTTGCTCTGAGGTATTGTAAGGCGTATTTCATTACTGAAAGATTTCTCACATTCACTACATGTATGAGGAGTCTCTCCTGTGTACATTTTCGGATGTGTAGTGATGGTCGGTGTTAAGTACAATATTTTTCATCACACAGTACATTTAGCAGTTTTCCTCCCTCCCTGAAGAATTTCTTGGGCAGGGAGAACAGAATTATGATACTGCAGATCTTTTGGACTGTCACAATCATGAATAAAATGCTCTGAATATCCGATGGATTTTTTAAGAACAGGAGACATACGAGATCTATATGCAGCATGCATCTCATCAGGCTTAGGAGACAGAAGCATGTTCTGACATTTAATGAACTCCTCAGTCCTCACCCCTAAGTTGTTACCGTTATTAGTAATCAGCTCTGGATTATGTGTAGAGCTCAAATTTAAAGTTGTTGCAAATCTCACGTTTTCCTCCACTTCGATCCTACTTGCAACTGCTACTTCACAAAGACATTCATGTGGACTTTCCTGGCAGGTCTTGAACACATTTTCCATTACCTGGACATCTAAAATGAGTCATAGAAAAAAAGACACAAACATACATGAGATACAAATATTCCTTACTGTAAAGGTAATGACTTTACTTTCCCATCCTAAGTGTTAGATATTTTAAAATATAAAAGTGGAAATTGATTTGTGAGAAATATATGCTTTTCTCCGTAACATATTAAGAAAATGATATTTTACAATGACCAATAATGTTTTTCTGTGTTTTAGTTCTCTTTTTTTGTATTTTTTTAATTGTAATTAGTAAAAGGGTTACATGATATTGGCCAGATAGAAGGTGCATTAATTCACATACATTGATACCCTTTCACATGTCTTGGTACCCGTATCCCTCCCCCCCCACACCCCACACCCGTCTTGATTTTCCCCCCTTCCCTATCAAATTTCAAATATCCAAATACAAATAAATTCAATAAATCAGATGACAAAGTGAGATAATATACCAATATGAGATAACCAAGGGACAGCAAAGGAGTGCTCCAGTGGCGCAATCGGTTAGAGCGTGGTACTTATATAATAGTTCTCTTTTTATATCACAGGAAATATTTATTGAAATTACACATCTATGTATTGCTACAGTTTTTAGCTCAGTACTACGTATAGTATACTTACAGCTGTTTTTTTTCAAATACTGTTTTGTTTATACATTGAGGAATAGCTGCCTTTCTTTTATTTTTGAGAAATAATCTAAATATTGTGCTGTTTTGCATCTTTTTAAAATTTTCTTTTCTTTTCTTTTCTTTTTTTTTGTAGTTCATAGGCCTCGGCCCTGTCCTTGAACACTTCAGCAGAAGACTATATCCCCTATCCTTGAGCTACAACCCTACTTACACTTTTCTAGAGTTAACTACAGATAAGAGTCTCAGGTCCTGAGTAGCAGACAGGATTACCTTACCCAGTTTCAATGCTGTTTGCTTATTAACCATTAAGTGAGGAACACGAATTTTTTCTAGATTCAGCGACCACAAGTTTGTTTTATATGTCTGTTTGCCTTGATCCAAGCAAGAACGATTCTTGAGAGTAAGGACTTACACCTATATCCCTTCAGTTACAACTTCTCACTAAAGTCTCAATTTAGGTATTTGTGGGAATATTGAAATTTGTTTCTTTCCATTTGAAGTCTTATAAAAATTCCTTTTCTAACACTCCTGTCCCTCAGAACCATGGAAGACCAGAAAATCCCCAGCTCATTGTCTAGTTAATTTTCTTATGTTGATTGAAACTTTGTTGTTGTTTTTTTCCTTCCATTCCTGGGTTTGAACTTAGGACCTAACCACTGTCCTTGGGTTTTCTCAAGACTAGAACCCTACCAATGAATTCATTACTACTGGCTTTTTCTATGTATGTGGTAATAAGGAATCAAACCTCTGTCTTTGTGCATGCTAGGCAAGCACTCTACCACTAGGCTCAATTTCTGGTGGAAAGGTCTGGTTCTGAATACCAGTCTCTTCCTACCAGCAAAAAGATATTATCCTTATCAGAGAATAATGCCCTGACTTATTCCTTGTTTGCTCAATCATTTATAGTCTTAGTTTTAAAGAAATGAAATTTCTTTCTTTCTTTCTTTCTTTCTTTCTTTCTTTCTTTCTTTCTTTCTTTTTGTCTGTCTTTCTTTCTTTCTTCCTTTCCTTCCTTCCCTCTTCCTTCCCTCTTTCTTCTTTCTTTCTTTCTTTCTTTCTTTCTTTCTTTCTTTCTTTCTTTCTTTCTTTCTTTCTTGTTTTGCAGTCATGGGACTTGAATTCTAGACCTGGCTGTTCTTCCTGAGCTCTTCAGCTCAAGGCTACTGCCCTATGTTTAGCCTCAACCCCGCTTCTCATTTTCTATTGGTTCATTGGAGAGAAGAGTCTAAGGTGTTTTTGTGATAGGTCAGTCTTTGAACCTTGATCCTCAGATCTCAGCCTCCTAAGTAGCTAGGATTACAGGCATGAGCCACGGGCTCATGGCTTTCTCATTTTATTTTGTTTCACAGTGATTTCTACAGAGAAATCTAACTTTAACTCTACTGCCACATAGAATTCATTATATCACCGTATGATTCTTGGTGCCGGTGGTTTGGGCTAGCATGCACAAAGACCTGGTTCAGTTCCTTGGTACTACATACAAAGAAAAAGCCAGAAGTGGTGCTATAACTCAAGAAGCAGAGAGCTAGCCTAGAGAAAACCCAAGGACCATGCTCAGGCCCTGAGACCAAGCATAGGATTGGGAAAAGAAAATGATTCTTGATTCATTCACAAAGAATTCCATAGGTTCCACACAGGATTTAGGGTAACTAAGAATATTATTGCTCAGTACATCACAACATGAACTTACCAATGGGGCTCAGGCTCCAACATCAATATGAAGATGCATTCATTCACCTGTGATATTCTTGTCAGAGGAATTTCCTATCCAGAGTTCTTCACAGTGGTCTAGCTTGTCAATTAATACAGGTTTGGGAACATAGGGCCCTGCAAATTAGAAACAGTAGAGAATTATTGCTTATGCTGTGTCATCATTGCTTTAAGTTCGCAGATATCCTACTCACAAGTTATCTATTAAATCTTTTTTCTCATTTCTCATTGGCTCCTTGGTTGACTTTTCCCCAGCTCTGGATTCATTTTCTATGGCATAAACTTAGCTGTCTTGCTCAAGGCTAGAAAAATACCAGTTTGAGTCCCAGCTCCACTTACATGCATAGGTCTTCATGCATGCTAGGCAAGCACTCAACCACAAAGTCAAACTCTTGACACTCCACTAACATTTTTGAGGGGTTACTTGGAGTTATAGGGTTTCATGGCAATTTTTATGCCATTGCTGGCTTCAAATTAGAATTCTTAGATTTCTTCCTCCTGAATATTTTAAGATTACAGGCATGAAACATTGCACCTAGTGCCAGGTTTCCATTATAAACTCACTGTTTAGTGATTTGTAGATCCTATTTCCAATAATGATATATATTCTATTCTGGATTGTTTATCCACTTACAATTACTGTGTAAGTTTGGAATGTCGTCTCCATTAGAGGAAACATAATTTAGAACTGTTGTCAAAGTATTCTGAAGGTATCCTGAAGAATGAGTAAAAAATTACCTTAGGTTTTCTTTAGAAAGTAATGATACTTCTCAGGGCCTGGAATCTTTCATTTAAATAGTATTGAAAGTTTGATAAACATTCACGTATCTGCAAAATAACAAGGCACTTGGCCTTGCAAGTGAATTTGACTTTTGCTCACCTAAGGACACCAGGTTGCTGTAGGTCTCCAGCATTACATCTCTGTACAGGGTCCTCTGAGCATTGTCCAGATGCTGCCCCTCCTCCCAGCTGAAATCCACAGCTACATCATCAAATGACACCAACTTCTGGAATGACACATTTTCATCAAGTAATTAGCACTGAGTTATAAACACACCATGTCTGGAAGTTTATTCTTTTTTTTGTTTGAATTGTATTCCTTTACTTAAATGTTTAGACTTACATGAAATATTGACCTGAAAAGCTTAGGGATGGTGCCTAGACCCAGAGTTCAAGTCCCAAGACCCACAAAAAAATAAAAAGGCAAGCCAGGTGTTGGTGGCTCACGCCTGTCATCCTAGCTACTCAGGAGACTGAGATCTGAGGACCATGGTTCAAAGCCAGCCTGGCACAAAATTCCATGACACTCCTTTCCAATTACCCACCATAAAATGTTTAATGGCTTGTGGCATATCATGGGAGAGCAATTGTGGTATCGACAAAAATAAGTCGGGGGAGTAGATTTAGGTTATAAATGGAATTATTCCATTGAAAAGGAACTACATTATATGATGACATATGCTGGTACTGTGAGAATATTGCAAAATCTTAGGGTATCAAGTAATAATACTGTGAAGTACACCCAGAATGTTAATGTTCTATGTCTGGCATAATAATCACTTGGGGAAGAAACTTTTTTTTAATTTTTTTTGGCTGGGGGATTTGTAAGGCTTGAACTCTGGGCCTGGGCACTGTTCCTGAGCTCTTCAACTCAAGGCTATCACCCTACCTATGAAGCCACAGTGCCATTTCCCATATTCTAGTGGTTAACTGTAGATGAGAGTCTCATAGACTTTCTAATGCCCAGGCTGGCTTTGAACCAAAACTTTAGATATCAGCCTGATATCTGAGTAGCTAGGATTACAGGTAGAAGTCACTGCACCTGGCAAGAAATTTATTTCTTGCTGTTTTATACTACAAATTTACTGTATGTTTTACTTTTTCAAAAAGACTGAGGATGACCTTTGTTCTGTATATAATGGGAAGAGGGGTAGGGAGCTGTGAGCAGAAGAACTGAGGGGGCAATACTCAGGGTAGGACAATAGCCTTAAACTAAAGAGCTCATGGCCCAAGGTCCAAGCCCCATGACTTTCCCCACTACGCCACAAAATAAGGGAAAAAATTGGAGATTGGAGAGGATTTTCTGAAAAGAATATATAGAAATAGTAGTTCAAAATGTAGAAAGAAGTTCAATATTAACAGTCATGAGAAAAATTAAAATTACAATGAAATCATTACTTTAAATATGTTAATATAAATATAGTTTTTAACAAAAAGATCCACATACACACACACACACACACACACGCATACAAAAAAAACAACTTTCAAACTCTAACTATTACTGGGAAGGTAGTGAGAAGAAGTAGAACTTTGGAATAGTTCTGCAAGGAATATAAATCAATCAAAAATTGCGTGGAGAGTGCTAAAAAAGTACTAAATATAGAATTACATAGAAATATGGTCCAACACTTCTATTTCTAGATTTGTACCTAACGGAAGAGAAAGCAGAGACTAGAACAAATATGTGGAGAATCCATTCACAACTATTAATAATAATCCAAAGATAGAAATATGCAAAACAATGCATTGAAAAGGAAGAACATTTTACTATATTTTACAGATGAATCTTGATTACAGTAAACTAAAAATACAGCAGTCATAAAGGAAGAGCTAGGGTATGTTTTCCCTTCCAGAGCTTCCAAGGATCAACAAACCCTTAGAGCCAAAAAGCACGATGGTTCCAGAGAACGGAGTAGAGAGGAACAGGAGCTGAATGTTTAATGATTATACATGGAAGAGGAAAATTGCTCTAGATGGGTAGAATGAAGAGAGAACTGTACCCTAAACAATGGTTATGTAGCCACACAGGATGGGACACACCTATACTCCCTGATCTTGGGAAACTCAAGAAGGATTTCTAGCCAACCTGGATGCATGGAAAGATCTATCATAAAAACTAATGTGGAGGGGCTGGGAGTTTGGCATAGTTGTAGAGTGCTTGTATGAAGACGAAGGGTCAATTCCGCAATACCACATACACACAAAAACCAGAAGTAGTGCTGTGGCTCAAGTAGAAGATCACTAGGATTGAGGAAAGCTGAAGGACAGTGCTCAGACCGAGTTCCAGCCAAAGGGCTTGTTTAAAAAAAACAGAAAGCTGAGCATGATGGGGTGGTGGCTCACTTCTATAATCCTAGCTACTCAGGAGGCTGAGATCTGAGGATCAAGGTTTAAAGCCATCCTGGCACAAAAAGACCTGAGACTCTTATCTCCAATTTACTTTTAGAAAATGGGAAGTGGGGCTTGGCTCCAGGGTAAGGTGGTAGCCTGGAGCTGAAGAGCTCAGGGATAGTGCCCAGGCTGAGTTCAAGATCTATGACCCACCAAAAAAAAAAACAAAAAAGAAAAAATAATATGGAAAAATTTGGATTCTGTGAATTTTATCAGGCATATAAATGACTTTTTTTTGCTGTTGAAATAACAAATTGTTTGGAAACATTTTAAAAGTTTTTACCAAGAAATGTACACTACAAATGGAAATAATAACAAACAAAAAATAAGCAAAATATACAAATTATCACAATATGGGTATCCTGCTTCTGTATCTTTTCAATGACTCCTGTTCAAATGAGTCACATATTCTGAATCATTTCACCCAGTCGATATATGCCACACATGTTGGCTTGTACTGAACTTCTTGGGAAATCAAAAGCAAATAATAAGCAAATGTGTGTTTGATTTTGTCAACAGTGATATTTCAAATATAAATCCCTACTCATTACATTATTTAATATCAATACCGGAATCTAACTTACACTGGCACAATCTTCAATCTTTTGATATCTTCAAAAGGGTGTGTAAATATTTAGGATCGTTATGTCTTCCTGGAGGAAAGATCCCTTTAGTAGTATGTAGTAACCTTCTTTGTCTTTTCTTACTAATTTTAGTTTGAAGTCTATTGTATCTGATATGAGGATGGCAACTCCAGCCTGTTTATGGGGGCAGTTAGCTTGATTGAGTTTATTCCAACCTCTCACTTTCAAAAGATGATTGTTTTTGGGTAAGATGTGTCTCTTGAAGACAGCACAACGATGGATCTTGCTTTTTGATCCAACTAGACAGCCTATGCCGTTTAATTGGAGAGATAAGTCCATTGATATTGAGAGTTAGGATTGGGAGATATTTATTAGTTCCTACCATTTTTAAAAGCTTTTAGTAGGGCCTGTGTCTTGACAGTTCTTGTGGTCGTTACATGGTATGCTGTTTAGGTGCCATTTCTTTCCCTATGTTGCATTTATTTTGGTTTTCTATGTATAGAGCATCTTTGAGAATTCTCTGAAGTGTTGGTTTTGTTTTGACATATTGTTGCAGCTTTTCCCTGGAATGGAATGTTTTTGTTGTTCCCTCAGTTATGAATGAGAGCTTAGCTGGCTACAGTATTCTTGGTTGGTAGTTATTTGATTTAAGGGCATGACATATATGCTTCCAGTCACTTCTTGCTTGCATGGTCTCTGCTGAGAAATCTGGGGTTATTCTGATTGGTTTGCCTTTATAGGTTACTGATCCCTTTTCCCTGGCTGCCTTTACAATCTTTTCTTTTGCTTCTATTGATCCAGTTCGGATCACAATGTGGCGGTGGGATGTACTTTTCTGGTCAGGTCTGTTTGGGGTTCTAAAAGCTTCTCGTATCTGGATGGGCCTGCCCTTCTGGATGTTTGGGTAGTTCTCTGAGATGATTCCCTGAAGTATATTTCCAATTCCATTGACCTCTTTCTCCACACCCTCCTCAATACCAACTAGCCTTAAATTAGGCTTCCTAATTGCATTTTGGACCTCTTGAAGTGCTCTCTCATATTTCCTAGATTTGGATTGACTCATTTTCTGTTCTTTTTCTATAATAACTAAATTATCTTCAGCCCCGGAAATTCTCTCCTCTGCATTGTCTATCCTGCTATCAAAGCTATCTACTTTATTTTTCATCTCCCTTGCTACTAATTGCTCACTTTTGATGCCTTGCATCTCCTGTTTTAGATCATGTATGGATTTCTTTATCTCCTTGATTTCCTTTTGAATGGTTAGCTCAGTAGCTTTATTTTCTTTGGACATTTGCTGGAGGTTGGTCACGTTTTTATTTGTGGATTCTATGAATACATCCATCTTTCTTTGAAAAACCTTTATTATGGCCTCCTTTATGGCTTCTTCTTTTTCACTTATCACCTTGTTTTTGCTTTCCTCTTGTTCAGCTATGGCTTCCTCCATCATCTCTTTCTTTATATTTTCACATTTTCCATTAATGATGTTTATCAATTGCATTTGTGTAGCACTTGGAAGACTCTCCTCTAGATTTGCCAGTGACTGTTCCATTGTCTATTTACATTGGGTGGGGGATGTTGTTTCTTGATTTGACATTTTTCTTGAGTTTCTTGTACTGCCCATTTGAAAATGGGAGCAAGATTACTACAAAATACGACTATCGTTTTTCAGATATAACCAACCTAGACCTCTGTAGCTGGCTGACACTAGATGTTCACAAGTTTTGATTGGTATTATCACCCTTTCTTTTTGTGCACTTACAGAACAGTCTAACACAACCAATGATAAGCGATTTATACCCAAAACAAAAAGCCTCTCAATCCAATCTCTATTGTCTTTAAGTCCCTCTGAGCCTAGAGAATAATTAACCACCTACATAAACAATATTGCTCAACAGCCATCAAGTGTAGATCCGTGCAGTATAAGGGTTGAAAGTCGAGCATAGGTCCAGAGATAGAAAAAAAGAATGAGAAAGGTCAGGGGAGGTACAAAAGGATTTACGTAGGAGTGTAAGAATATTGTACTAATGAAGAAAAGGTATAGCATAAGGATAACTGACCTAAGTTGGTAAGTAGGTAGCATATTTGAGTACAAAGTTTGGAAAGTATTAGAATAAAACTTATGTGTTGCTGCACGACTAGCTTTTAGCCCAACCAGTGGCCTCACAGTGGACCATGGGATGGATCTGTTTTTCTTGTCTACGTTGAGGGAAAGGGCTATTTCACAAGATGCAGAAGCGAAGATTTCAGAAGCAAATGCTGTGAGTGAATTAGCTCGTAAAAAGCATTTTTATTTTCTTTTATCTTTCTGCCAGTCTTGGGGCTTGAATTCAGGGCCTGAGCACTCTCCTCGGGTTTTCTCAAGTCTAGCCCTCTGCCACTTGAGCCACAGTGCCACATCTAAATTTTCTATCTATGGGATACTGAGCAATCAAACCCAGATCTTCATGAATGGTAGGCAAGCACTCTACCACTATGCCAAACTCTCAACCCTGACATAGTAATTATAAAGTCATCATCATCATCATCATATCCAAATATCTTTTCTCCTACAAAGAATGAACACTTAACTGTGTCTAATGCTTTTTTTTAAATTTCACTAATTCTTCTGTGTTTTTCCCTCTTGCATTTTTTACACATGACAGCAAAGCTAATCATCAGGAAAAAATTGATCAGTACACAGTAACCTAATAATATCCTAGTAGATTGACGTCAAAAATATGTGCAAGATGCCCTGTGTGTTTGACTTAGTGGTAGAGTACTTGACTACCAAGCAAAAAGACTCAGGTTTGATTCCTCATTACCACATACATAGAAAACGCTGCAAATGGTGCTGTGGTTCGGTGGGACAGCTAAAGCCTAAAGAAAGCCCAAGAACAATGTTCACACTCTGAGGTCAAGTCCCAAGACTAACAAAAACAAAAAAAATTCTACAAGGGGAAAATACAGGCAGAGAAGGCACTGTGAAGCAAATGTTTTGTAAAGGATGCGGGCAATATTGACCCTTAAGTCTGGATCTTACCTAAGAAAGGCTCCTTGAGCCTGAGACCAGACTGGTAGTTGGGCCTAGTGGAAGACATTGGGATTGGACAAATAAGGTATGCTGTTTACTACATCCACATGTATATTGTGAGATTGGAGGAGAGATTCAGCCTCCAGTATGTCTTTGGTGAAGTCTTTTGTGAGCAAGGATCTTTTGTCATTGGGCCCTGAAAGGTGACCCTGCCTCCCTCACAATGGAACAGAATATGGAACCCTGGTAACCAAGCCACTGTAACTAACAACCAGCTCAAGCCAGCTCACTTGGCCTGTGGCTCAGGAGGAAGAAAGATGTTGCTGTGCTGTTGCCAAAGGTCAGGAAACTCGAGTCTCAGGCATGGAAGTTGTGGATGTCTTATTCGAAGATGTACATGCTAGATCATTGATAAGCAACAAATCCAGTATAACAGAACTTTCTCTAAGAAGAAGGCCAGGAAAATCCAGGGCAACCAGATGAGGTAAATTTCTAAGAAGAAATGTATTTGACCCCATCATCCTCCCCACACACTACAACTTTCTTTTTTTTTCATTTTTTTATTGTAATTAGTAAAAGGGTTAGATGATATTTGCCAGATAGTAGGTGCATTAATTCACATACATTGATACCCTTTCACATGTCTTGGTACCCATTTCCCTCCAATCCTACACCCCCCACCCGTCTTGGTTTTCCCCCCTTCCCTATCAAATTTCAAATATCCAAATACAAATAAATTCAATGTATAAGATAAAGTGAGATACTATACCAATATGGGATAACCAAGGGACAGCAAACGAGATGAGAGACAACATAGTACATTAAGGACAACAATCATTCATTATATGGCTTTTGTGTCAATATCCTGGAGGTCCTTTCAAATAGCTTCACATTATATGGCCTTATATATGGCCTTTTGCTCTATTGACAATCTCTGCTAGTAGAGCCCAAGGTTTCTACTGATTATGACGAATGAGGGCAACCACTGAGAATAAGTTCCTTTGAGTCTGGCTTACTTCACTTAATATGATTTGTTCTAAGTCTTTCCATTTCCTAACAAATGGGGCGATGTCATTCTTTCTGACAGCAGCATAGAATTCCATTGTGTACAAATACCACAACTTGTTGATCCACTCATCAACTGAGGGACATCTGGGTTGGTTCCATATCTTTGCTATGGTGAATAGTGCTGCAATGAACATTGTTGTGCTATTGGGTTTAGTATGCCCTTGTTACTGGATTGTTGGGTAAATGCCAAGTACTGGAATTGCTGGGTCATAGGGGAGTTCTATGTTTAGCCTTTTGAGGCCTGCCACACTGCTTTCCATAGTGGTTGAACGAGTTTGCACTCCCACCAACAGTGTAGTAGTGATCCCTCCTGGCCACATCCCCTCCAGCATCTGTTGTCATTCTTTTTCCTGATCCTGGCCATTCTAACTGGAGTGAGGTGGAATCTTAGAGTTGTTTTGATTTGCATTTCTTTTATGACCAGAGACGTGGAGCATTTCTTCATGTGTCTATAGGCCATTTTTGTTTCTTCTTCAGAGAAGAGTCTCTTTAAGTCTTTGGCCCATTTTTAATGGGATGGGTGTTACTTTGGAGGTTAGTTTTGGAGTGATTCAATTTTTTGAGTTGTTGATATATTTTAGATATGAGGCCTTGGTCCGTTGTTTGGGTGGTGAAGATCTTCTCCCACTCTCTAGGCTTCCTGATTAGTTTACTAGCTGTATCCGTTGCCATACAAAAGCTCTGAAGTTTAATGCAGTCCCACTTATCCAGCCTTTCTCTGATTTGTTGTGATTCTTGGTCCTTATTAAGAAAGTTTTGACCTGTGCCAAGGAGGCCTAGTGTATCTCCTATTCCTTCCTGTAAACTTGTCAGTGTGTCAGCTTTTACCTCCAGGTCTTTGATCCATTTGGAGTTAATTCTAGTGCAAAGTGACAAAGAAGGATCCAACTTTAGTTTTCTGCAGGTGTTTAACCAGTTCTGCCAGCACAACTTGTTGAAGAGGCTATCTTTCTTCCATTCTATTTTTTTGGCTCCCGGGTCAAAGATTAGGTGGCCATAGGTCTGTGGTTTAATATCTGGGTCCGCAGTTCTACTCCATTGGACTTCAGGCCTGTTCTTGTGCCAGTACCAAGCTGTTTTGAGAATTATAGCTCTGTAATAGAGTCTTAGGTTTGGAATTGAAATTCCTCCAACGCTGTTCTTTCTGCTAAGAAGTGTTTTTGCTATACGGGGTCTTTCATTATTCCATATGAAATTTTGAATTGCCTCTTCTATTTCTTTAAAGAATGACATTGGGATGTTGATTGGTATTACATTGAATTTGCAGATAGCCCTTGGGAAGATTGTCATTTTCACAATGTTGATTCTTCCAATCCAGGAGCATGGGAGGTTTTCCCATTTCCTTAGTTCTGCTTTAATTTCCTTTTTTATGGTTTTAAAGTTTTCATCTAAACGGTCCTTTACATTCTTAGTTAAGCTAATTGCTAGGTACTTTATTTTTTTGAGGCTATTGTGAAAGGATTTTCTTTCCTGATTATTGCCTCTTTCCTCTCAGTGTTGGCGTAAAGTCAGGCAGTTGATTTGTGAGGGTTGATTTTATGGCCTGCTACCCTTCCAAAGCTTTGAATCAGCTCAAGAAGCTTGGGAGTAGAATCTATAGGATTCTTTAAATACAGAATCATGTCATCTGCAAAGAGGGATAGTTTTATTTCCTCTTTCCCTACTTGGATCCCATTTATGCTTGCTTCTTGCCTTATTGCACTGCCTAGGAATTCTAATACTACGTTAAAAAAGAGTGGAGAGAGTGGGCATCCTTGTCTCGATCCTGATTTTGGAGGGAATGGCTTTAGATTTTCACCATTAAGTATAATACTAGCAGTGGGTTTCTCATACACAGCCTTTATTACATTGAGAAATGTTCCATGGATTCCTAGTTTCTCCACATCTTTTAATATAAAGGGGTTCTGGATCTTGTCAAATGCCTTTTCCGCATCTATTGAGACAATCATGTGATTTTATCCCTGCTCCTGTTGATGTGTTGAATTATATTAATTGATTTGTGTATGTTGAACTAGCTTTGTCTCCCTGTGATGAATCCAGTTTGATCAGTGTGTAATTTTTTTGATGAGTTCTTGTAGACGGTTGGCCAGTATTTTGTTGAGAAGTTTTGCATCGATGTTCATCAAAGAAATGGGTCTATAGATCTCTTTCTTTGATGAATCTCTGTCTGGTTTGGGGATGAGGGATATACTGGCTTCACAGAATGAGTTTGGTAAAGAACCTTCATTTTCAATTTCGTTGAAGAGCTTGAGGAATATTGGTGTGAGCTCTGCTTTGAAGACCCTATAGAATTCAGCTGTGAATCCATCTGGCCCTGGGCTCTTTTTAAGTGGAAGTTGTCTAATTTCCATTTCTATTTCAGAGCTTGAAATAGGCCTGTTGAGTTGGGTTAGCTCTTCTTGGTTCAGTGTGGGTATGTTAATATTGTCTAGGAATTCATCCATTTCTTCTAGATTCTCAAATTTGTTGGCGTAAAGTTTTGAGAATATTCCCTCATGATATTCTGGATCTTGGTAATTTCTGTCCTGATATTACCATTTTCATCTGCGATTTTGTTTATTTCGATATGCTCTCTTCTTTTTTTGGTAAGATTTGCTAAGGGCTTGTCAATTTTGTTAATTCTTTCAAAGAACCTACTCCGTGTTTTGTTGATGCTCTCTATAGTTTTTTTATTCCAAATCATTTAATTCTGCTTTGATTTTAATAATTTGCTTTCTCCTAATGGGTTTAGGGTTGGTTTGTTGCTCTTTTTCTAGGAGGTTAAAGTGAGACATTAACTAGTTGGTTTGCCATTTTCCCAACTTGCTGTTGTAGGCACTCAGCGCTATAAATTTTCCTCTGAGTACTGCCTTTGTTCTGTCCCTAAGGAGTTGATATTTGTGTGCTCCTTATTGTTAAATTTCATAAACTGTTGGATATCTGTTCTGATCTCTTCGATTACCCATTCTTTTTGATTCAACAATGTGTTGTTCAGTCTCCATGAGTTACAGGGTTTTCGTTGGTGGAGATGTGTGTTCAGCTCCAATTTGATGCCTTCATGGTCTGAGAGTGTGCATGGAATAATTTCAGTGTTTCTGAATCCGTCCAGGTTTGCTTTATGGCCTAAGATGTGGTCTATTTTGGAAAATGTTCCATGTGCTGCTGAGAAAAACGTATATTGTGTTGTTACTGGGTGGAATATTCTGCAGATGTCTGTTAGATCTAATTGGTCTATATAGTTGTTTAGTTCTAAGGTTTCTCTGTAGAGTATTGCCTTATTGATCTGTCCATAGGTGAGAGTGGTGTGTTAAACTCACCAACAATCACTGTATTTCGATCTATGTATGGTTTCAGTGTAAGTAAAGTTTGCTTGATGAAGTTTGGAGCTCCGGGATTGGGTGTGTAAATATTTAGGATCATTATGTCTTCCTGGAGGAAAGATCCGTTTAGTAGTATGTAGTTACCTTCTTTGTCTTTTCTAACTAATTTTAGTTTGAAGTCTATTGTCTGATATGAGGATGGCAACTCCAGCCTGTTTATGGGGGCAGTTAGCTTGATAGAATTTATTCCAACCTCTCACTTTCAAAAGATGATTGTTTTTGGGTAAGATGTGTCTCTTGAAGATAGCAGAACGATGGCTCTTGCTTTTTGATCCAACTAGACAGCCTATGCCATTTAATTGGAGAGTTAAGTCCATTGATATTGAGAGTTAGGATTGAGAGATATTTATTATTTCCTACCATTTTTAAAAGCTTTTAGTAGGGCCTGTGTCTTGACAGTTCTTGTGGTCCTTAGATGGTATGCTGTTTAGGTGCCATTTCTTTCCCTATAATGCATTTATTTTGGTTTTGTATGTATAGAGCATCGTTGAGAATTCTCTGTAGTGTTGGTTTTGTTTCGACATATTGTTGCATCTTTTCCCTGGAATGGAATGTTTTGTTGTTCCCTCAGTTTGAATGAGAGCTTCGCTGGCTACAGTATTCTTGCTTGGTAGTTATTTGATTTAAGGGTATGACATATATGCTTCCAGTCACTTCGGGCTTGCATGGTTTCTGCCGAGAAATCTGGGGTTATTCTGATTGGTTTGCCTTTATAGGTTACTGATCCCTTTTCCCTGGCTGCCTTTAGGATCTTTCCTTTCGTATCTATTGATCCAGTTCGGATCACATTGTGGCGGTGGGATGTTCTTTTCTGGTCAGGTCTGTTTGGGGTTCTAAAAGCTTCTCGTATCTGGATGGGACTGCCCTTCTGGATATTTGGGAAATTCTCTGAGATGATTCCCTGAAGTATATTTCCAGTACCATTGACCTCTTTCTCCACTCCCTCTTCAATACCAACTAGCCTTAAATTAGGCTTCCTAATTGTATCTTGGACCTCCTGAAGCGCTCTCCCATATTTCCTAGATTTGGATTGACTCATTTTCTGTTCTTTCTCTATAATACCTAAATTATCTTCAGCCCCGGGAATTCTCTCCTCTGCATTGTCTAACCTGCTATCAAAGCTATCTACTTTATTTTTCATCTCCCTTGTTTCTTATCGCTCACTTTTGATGCATTGCATCTCTTGTTTTAGATCATGTATGGATTTCTTTATCTCCTTGATTTCCTTTTCAGTGGTTAGCTCAGTAGCTTTATTTTCTTTGGACATTAGCTGGAGTTTGGTCATGTTTTTATTTGTGGATTCTATGAATTCATCCATCTTTCTTTGAAAAATCTTTATTATGGCCTCCTTTATGGCTTCTTCTTTTTCACATATCACCTTGTTTTTGCTTTCCTCTTGTTCAGCTATGGCTTCCTCCATTATCTCTTTCTTTATATTTTCACATTTTCCATTAAGGATGTTTATCAATTGCATTTGTGTAGCAATTGGAAGACTCTCCTCTAGGTTTGCCAGGGACTGTTCCATTGTCTGTTTACATTGGGTGGGGGATGTTGTTTCTTGATTTGACATTTTTCTTGAGTTTCTTGTTCTGCCCATTTGAAAATGGGAGCAAGATTACTACTAAATACGATTATAGTTTTTCAGATATAACCAACCTGGACCTCTGTAGCTGGCAGACACTAGATGTTCACAAGTTTTCATTGGTATTATAACTCTTTCTTTTTGTGCACTTACAGACCAGTGTAATACAACCACTGATAAGCGATTTATACCCAAAACAATAAGCCTCTCAATCCAATCTCTATTGTCTTTAAGTCTCTCTGAGCCTAGAGAATAATTAACCACCTACATATACAATATTGCTCAACAGCCATCAAGTGTAGATCCGTGCAGTATAAGGGTTGAAAGACGAGCAGAGGTCCAGAGATAGAAAAAAAAAATGAGAGAGGTCAGGGGAGGTACAAGAGTATTAACGTAGGAGAGTAAGAATATTGTAGTAATGAAGAAAAGGTATAGCATAAGGATAACTGACCTAAGTTGGGAAGTAGGTAGCATATTTGAGTACAAAATTTGGAAAGTATTAGAATAAAACTTATGTGTTGCTGAACGACTAGCTCTTAGCCCAACCAGTGGCCTCACAGTGGATCATGGGATGGATCTGTTTTTCTTGTCTACGTTTAGGGAAAGGGATATTTCACAAGATGCAGAAGCGAAGAATTTAGAAGAAAATGCTGTGAGTGAATTAGCTCGTAAAAAGCATTTTTATTTTCTTTTATCTTTCTGCCAGTCTTGGGGCTTGAATTCAGGGCCTGAGCACTGTCCTCGGGTTTTCTCAAGTCTAGCACTCTGCCACTTGAGCCACAGTGCCACATCTAGATTTTCTATCTATGTGATACTGAGCAATCAAACATAGATCTTCATGGATGCTAGGCAAGCACTCTACCACTATGCCAAACTCTCAACCCTGACATAGTAATTATAAAGTCATCATCATCATATCAAAATATCCTTTCTCCTACCAAGCATGAACACTTATCTATGTGTGTAATGGTTTTTTTTAAATTTCACTAATTCTTCTGTGTTTTTTCCTCTTGCATTTTTTACACATGACAGCAAAGCTAATCATCATAAAAAATTGATTAGGATACAGAAACCTAATAATATCCTAGTAGATTAACGTCAAAAATATGTGCAAGATGCCCTGTGTGTTTGACCTAGTGGTAGAGTCCTTGGCTACCAAGCAAAAAGACTCATGTTTGATTCCTCATTACCACATACATAGAAAACGCTGCAAGTGGTGCTGTGGCTCGGTGGGACAGCTAAAGCCCAAAGAAAGCCCAAGAACAATGTTCACACTCTGAGGTCAAGTTCCAAGACTAACAAATACAAAAAAAAATTCTACAAGGGGCAAAATACAGGCAGAGAAGGCACTGTGAAGCAAATGTTTTGTAAAGGATGAGGGCAATATTGACCCTTAAGGCTGGATCTTACCTAAGAAAGGCTCCTTGAGCCTGAGACCAGACTGGTAGTTGGGCCTAGTGGAAGACATTGGGATTGGACAAATAAGGTGTGCTGTTTACTACATCCACATGTATATTGTGAGATTGGAGGAGAGATTCAGCCTCCAGTATGTCTTTGGTGAGGTCTTTTGTGAGCAAGGATCTTTTGTCATTGGGCCCTGAAAGGTGACCCTGCCTCCCTCACAATGGAACAGAATATGGAACCCTGGTAACCAAGCCACTGTAACTAACAACCAGCTCAAGCCAGCTCACTTGGCCTGTGGCTCAGGAGGAAGAAAGATGTTGCTGTGCTGTTGCCAAAGGTCAGGAAACTCGAGTCTCAGGCATGGAAGTTGTGGATGTCTTACTCGAAGATGTACATGCTAGATCATTGATAAGCAACAAATCCAGTATAACAGAACTTTCTCTAAGAAGAAGGCCAGGAAAATCCAGGGCAACCAGATGAGGTAAATTTCTAAGAAGAAATGTATTTGACCCCATCATCCTCCCTACACACTACAACTTTCTTTTTTTTTCATTTTTTATTGTAATTAGTAAAAGGGTTAGATGATATTTGCCAGATAGAAGGTGCATTAATTCACATACATTGATACCCTTTCACATATCTTCGTACCCATTTTCCACCAACCCCACACCCCCCACCCGTCTTGGTTTTCCCCCCTTCCCTATCAAATTTCAAATATCCAAATACAAATAAATTCAATGTATAAGATAAAGTGAGATACTATACCAATATGGGAAAACCAAGGGACAGCAAACGAGATGAGAGACAACATAGTACATTAAGGACAACAATCACTCATTATATGGCTTTTGTGTCAATATCCTGGAGGTCGTTTCAATTAGCTTCACATTATATGGCCTTATATATGGCCTTTTGCTCTATTGACAATCTCTGCTAGTAGAGCCCAAGGTTTCTACTGATTATGACGAATGAGGGCAACCACTGAGAATAAGTTCCTTTGAGTCTGGCTTACTTCACTAGATATGATTTGTTCTAAGACTTTCCATTTCCTAACAAATGGGGCGATGTCATTCTTTCTGACAGCAGCATAGAATTCCATTGTGTACAAATACCACAACTTGTTGATCCACTCATCAACTGAGGGACATCTGGGTTGGTTCCATATCTTTGCTATGGTGAATAGTGCTGCAATGAACATTGCTGTGCTATTGGGTTTAGTATGCCCTTGTTTCTGGATTGTTGGGTAAATGCCAAGTAGTGGAATTGCTGGGTCATAGGGGAGTTCTATGTTTAGCCTTTTGAGGCACTGCCACACTGCTTTCCATAGTGGTTGAACAAGTTTGCACTCCCACCAACAGTGTAGTAGTGATCCCTCCTGGCCACATCCCCTCCAGCATCTGTTGTCATTCGTTTTCCTGATTCTGGCCATTCTAACTGGAGTGAGGTGGAATCTTAGAGTTGTTTTGATTTGCATTTCTTTTATGACCAGAGATGCGGAGCATTTCTTCATGTGTCTATAGGCCATTTTTGTTTCTTCTTCAGAGAAGAGTCTCTTTAAGTCTTTGGCCCATTTTTAATGGGATGGGTGTTACTTTGGAGGTTAGTTTTGGAGTGATTCAATTTTTTGAGTTGTTGATATATTTTAGATATGAGGCCTTTGTCCGTTGTTTGGTTGGTGAAGATCTTCTCCCACTCTGTAGGCTTCCTGATTAGTTTACTAGCTATATCCGTTGCCATACAAAAGCTCTGAAGTTTAATGCAGTCCCACTTATCCAGCCTTTCTCTGATTTGTTGTGATTCTTGGTCCTTATTAAGAAAGTTTCGACCTGTGCCAAGGAGGCCTAGTGTATCTCCTATACCTTCCTGTGAACTTGTCAGTGTGTCAGCTTTTACCTCCAGGTCTTTGATCCATTTGGAATTAATTCTAGTGCAAGGTGACAAAGAAGGATCCAACTTTAGTTTTCTGCAGGTGTTTAACCAGTTCTGCCAGCACAACTTGTTGAAGAGGCTATCTTTCTTCCATTCTATTTTTTTGGCTCCCGGGTCAAAGATTAGGTGGCCATAGGTCTGTGGACTCCATTGGACTTCAGGCCTGTTCTTGTGCCAGTACCAAGCTGTTTTGAGAATTATAGCTCTGTAATAGAGTCTTAAGTTTGGAATTGAAATTCCTCCAGCGCTGTTCTTTCTGCTAAGAAGTGTTTTTGCTCTACGGGGTCTTTTATTATTTCATATGAAATTTTGAATTGCCTCTTCTATTTCTTTAAAGAATGACATTGGGATTTTGATGGGTATTGCATTGAATTTGTAGATAGCCCTTGGCAAGATTGTCATTTTCACAATGTTGATTCTTCCAATCCAGGAGTATGGGAGGCTTTTCCATTTCCTTAGTTCTGCTTTAATTTCCTTTTTTAGGGTTTTAAAGTTTTCATCATAACGGTCCTTTACATTCTTAGTTAAGCTAATTCGTAGGTACTTTATTTTCTTTGAGGCTATTGTGAAAGGGGTTTCTTTCCTGATTATTGCCTCGTTCCTCTCACTGTGTGCTTGCTTCTTGCCTTATTGCACTGCCTCGGAATTCTAGTACTATGTTAAAAAGGATTGGAGAGAGTGGGCATCCTGAATGCTACCCCTTGCCACTTTGATGCAAAGCTTAGGCCTGTGGCATTTTAAGCACAATTCAACGCTCTGTTTTTTGCTGGTTAATTAGGGGTAAAAATCTTATGGAATTTATTGTATGGCTGATTTTGAACTGGAATCCTCAGGTCTCAGCTTATCTTGAGTAGCTAGGATTACAGTACTTTTACAACCTGTATGCTCATACACATCGATTCTGATCAAAACACTCATTGTTCAATTTAACTAACAAGATGTGAGGAAAGATGATTGACTGTAATTTACTAGATGGGCTTCTAGTGAGTATATATTTCCACTTCCACTCTGAAGCCAGGGAAATGTTTCTGGTACATGTTTCAACTATCTCCCAAAGAGGAAATAATGTGTGAGTACGTTTGCTAGTATTTCAGATAGGAGATGGACATTGGTGTTTGGAACCTGTTGGGCAGAGTGTATCAGCTGGGCTGTGATAACAGAGATGATGTTTCAGACAGGAATATTTTCATCCCAGACAGACTTAATCCAGATCCTTGGATTTCAGGCCTTGAGTAGATAGAATTACAAGTGTGAGCTGCCACCACCACCTGGTTCATTTTGGAAACCTTAATTGCTTCTCATTTGTTCCTTTCCTTTTTTGGAAGATTGATCTAAGCTGGCTGATTGTGCATCATAATGAAGTGATTGCTCTCAGGAATTGCAAATATTTGTTTCATAAGCACGGAATGAATGAAAGTTGATCTAAACCCAATAGTATTTTCCTTCTGATAAATAGGGAACTTACTTATATCATTTTTCCTTGCCTTTGCTTTCCCAAAGCAAGCAACATGTTTCTTAAAAACTATACTTCATGAGAATATTATAGTTAGAAGCTATCTTCTGCACACTTCAGAATAGTCCTTGCATTTATAAACATATATTACAATACTAGGTAGAAGAATGGTGACTGTTAGTTTCATAACTCTTTCATATGTTTTACTCTTTAAGGCTCATTAACTCAAGAAGGGATTAAAGACATTTAGATAATAGTAGATCATAGCTGCTGCTGATTTGATGTGTGTGCAGATGATACACAGATTTATTAGGATTACTCAAAAGTTTTGTTCAAATTTTCAGTAGTAGACTGCTATGCTAACGGGAAGGTAATAGTAATGATGCTGAAATTCTATGAATCAGCTATGAAGCAGAATTTCAGGGGAGAGTATTTGCTAGGGACTTAATTTCTAAGACGCATATCAAGAATATTGAACTATAACACCAAATGATGGAGGACTCAGCGTCACAATTTGTTTGTTTTATGCAAGTCTTGGGACTTAAACCCAGGGCCTGGGATCTGTCCTTAAATGTTTTTTTTTGCTTCAGGCTAGTGTTCTACCACTTCATCCACAGCTCCACCTCCAGATTTTTGGTAATGAACTGTAAATCAGAATATCATGCAATTTGTTTGGGCTGGATTCAAACCTGATTCTGTGTAGATAGGATTCCAAGTGTGAGCGCACAGAGCCTGGCTAGTATCATTCATCATTCAAGTCATGGGACTGCAATTCTGCACCTGGGTCTTGTCACTGAGCTTTTCAGCTCAAGACTACTGCCCTATCCCTTGAGCCATAGGGCCACTTCTGGGTTTCTGGTGGTTAATAGGAGATGAGAGTCACATGGACTTCAGTGCCCAGGCTGACTTTGAACTGCTATCCTTGGATCCCAGCCTCTTGAGTAGCTACATTTACAAGTGTGAGCCACCATACCCGGCTAAATTATTTTTTAAGTTAATTTTTTTGTTAAGTCAATATATAGTTGGCATATGGTTACATAAGTAATGAACACATTTCTTAAGAAAATTGTTATCCCCTCCCTCCTTTTTCTCTGTTTTCCTACCCTCAGCCCCCTCTCCACCCAGATTGTTCAGTTCATTTCCGTTTAGTGTCTTCCAAGTATCACTGTTCAACTGGTTCACCCTTTTTCCTTTGTTTTTTTTTTTACCATTTTATTATACCCTCTCCATTCCCCAAATCACATAAACCTATGTACAAGACACAGGGTACCCGAATTCAACACAGTGACTACAGAGAATAAAACTAAAGGGAAAAAGAAGAAAAGAGGTAAAAAGCAAAGAAAATGAAAGAACATCATACAGTACCTTAGAAGCAACAACACTGAAAAAAACAAAACATAAAACATTGGGCTGAAAATGAAGCTTGCCTAGCATGTATGAAACCCTGGATTCCATTCCTCAGCACCACATAAACAAAAACTGGAAGTGCCACTGTGACTCAGCTGGTAGATTTCTAACGTTCAGCACAGAGTGTCTCCAAGTGACAAAAATCTGTCACATTTAAGTCAGGCTTCAAAATTTGGTAGGAACCAGTTACGTGATTTGGAAGAAAGTCCAATTTTCAAAGAATCACTAGCCAGCCGCTGGAGGGTCATAATTGTCATTCTACTAGCCAGGGAGAAGGTGATTCAAAGCCTTTGCAAGCAAAAAAACGAAAACAAAAAAACTGTAAGATTCTTCTCTCCACTTATCCACCCAAAAACTAAGTGGAGTTATGGCTAAAACTGGTACAGCATTAGCCTTGAGGAAGAAGAACTAAGAGACCTTGCCCAGGTCCAAAGTTCAAGCTCCCCACCAAGAAAGAAAAAAAAAAGGAGTCCAGATACCTTAGTTTCAAAAGTATATCTGGATATCTTAGTAGATTTTTCTGATCTTTCCTCATTCATCTCATGGAACCACATAATCTTGATCCTGATCTGACTAAGAGCCTGCATTGTTCTTAATAAAATTCATTCCACATATTCCAGTAGAATTTGGACAGCTAACAGCCACTTACCAATGCTTTATTCTACGTTTAGGCCAGTATGTCTTCATACCATCTACACAGTCAGCTATATCATCTTTCCAGAAGTATCATTGAGTGTAGAACACTGAGAACTAAAATCATTGCATAAAGATATAATAAAACCCCTTGATTCATTAAGAAAATTTCTGTACCACTTAGAGCAAGTACATTAGTGGTATTTACCTCTAGCCTCTTTTTTAAAAAATTTATTAACATTGAATTTTACATCATATTGCAAATGTCATGTTTAACCAACAAGTATTCAAGAAGGGAATTGCTATACAAGCACTGGCACATAGATTTTTGAATACAGTAAATATTAAACTGAGTCTTTGTATGTCATAGATACAGATTAATCTATAATAAAACACATGTCTATAGAGTGTATAGTCTATACTAGATTTTTATGTCTATGTAGTTATGTTTATATCTCCAAAATTATGTCCAGAACTTTGGGTATCAACTATTCAATCATCGCTCTACTACTGTTTGAAACTAATATCCATATATTAAGGATACCATGTAACTTTTGTTCCTTGGTCTTGACTTATCTCACTCAACAGGATTCACTCTAATTTCATCCACTACCCCAAAAATGCCATTATTTTTTTTCTGTCCAGATCTTCTTTTTATGTATTTATTTTTATTGTAATTTATAGAAGGGTTACATTATATTCACCAGATAGAAGGTGCATTACTTCTCAAACTTTGATACCCCATGTAATGATATGGTCCCCATTTCCCTTCCCCTACCCCCACTCATGTTCATTTCCCCCCTTCCGTATCCAATTTCAAATAACCAATTAGGCACATATGAAATATATCAGAAAACAAGGTGAAATATTGTAACAATATGATATAACCAAGGGATAGCAAAAGAGATAAGAGATCACATAGTTCATTAAGGACAACAATCACTCATTATATGAGTTTTGTTTCTTTATCTTGGAGGTCCTTACATTTAGTGTCATACTATTTGTCAAGATGTCTCTAGATTTTGTTCTATTGTAAATCTCTGGTAGCAGAGCAATCTTACTTAAGTAACAAGGAATGTACCCTATATTTATACAGACTGAAAAATTCATTAAGAAATTAGAAAATACGTATAAAGTGCATAATTTCTTTGTGTGTTGGCACTGGGTCTTCAACTGAGTGCTTCAGCTCTATCCCTGACCTTTTCTGCTCAAGGCTAGCACTTTACCAATGCAGCCCCAAATCAACTATCTTCAATTGAGATATGAGCGATGAATATTTCAGGGTGCTTCATGAAAAACATTTTTATAAATTGAAACTTTCAACACAGTCTTATTTTAGTATGAATGTTGAGATGGGAAGAGACAGAAAAAGTGAAATGTTTCCTGATCCCCATAGAGAAGAGACTCAGCAGAACCACTGTGGTCTGCAGGCTTCTTTGTGAGTTTTGTTTGCTTGTTTGATTTTTGTCAATTGTGGGGCTTGAACTCTGGGCCTGGGCACTGTCCCTGAGCTCTTCAGCTCAAGGCTAGTGCTTTAATCTGTGAGCCACAGTGCCACTTCTGGTTTTTCTGGCAGTTACCTGGGTACTTTGGCTGGCTTTAAACTTTGATTCTCAGATCTTAGCCTCCTGAGTAGCTAAGATTATAGGTGTGAGGTACAATCACCAGGCTGCTGCTCTGTTACTATGCAGGTTCTGGATCAAGAACTTCAAGTTCTTACTTCAATTTTTTCTTCTCTTGCCTGATACTCTGCCATTTGAACGAAGCCCCAGTTCCTGGTCTTTGTTGGTTAATGAGAGATATTATGATTTTCTAATATTCAGAGCAATGATTATAAAACCCAGCATTTTACTTACTTGAATAAATTAAGAGACAGGACCTAGTGAGATGGAAAACAAAATTTTTTTTCAAGTTGCTATCCTGTTCTAATGCATAAGTCTGGCTATTTTGCTTACACACAAATATGTATTTTACCAGTTTCTACTCTATTTTTGCTTAGCTTAAAACCACCACTGCCATTTCATAGATTTTGTTGTTGTTGTTTGCGGTGCTTGAACTCTGTGCCTGGGCTGTTCCTCAGATCTTCAGTTCAATGCCAGTGCTCTACTACTTTTGATTTGGCCAGTCCTGGCCTTGAACTCAGGGACTGAGCACCATCCTTATATGTTCTCAAGGCTAGGGCTCTACCATTTCAGCCTCAGTACCACTTCCAGCATTTCTCTATGTATGTGGTATTGAGGAATTGAACCCAGGTCTTCGTGCATGCTAGGCAAGCACTCTACCACTAGGCCAAACTCCCAGCCCAAAATTAATCATCATTACCATTAGCTATCTTCTTTTTTTATTATTGATTCATCATGGTGCTTGGACTTTGGGCCTGGACACTGTCCCTGAGCTCTTCAGCTCAAGGCTAGCGCTCTTCCTCTACAGCTCCATTTTTGGTTTCTGGTAGTTAATTGGTGATGTAAGTCTCACAAACATATGTGTCCAGGCTGGCTTTGGGCTTTGAACCAAGATCCTCCAATCTCAGCCTCCATAGTAGCTAGAATTACATGCTTCAGCCAGCAGTGCCTGACTGTTTGATGTCTCTGTCTCTGTCTCTCTCTCTCTGTCTGTCTCTGTCTGTCTCTGTCTGTTTGTCTGTCTCTGTCTGTCTCTGTCTCTCTCTCTCTCTCTGTCTCTCTGTCTGTCTCTCTCTCTCTCTCTCTCTCTCTCTCTCTCTCTCTCTCTCTCTCTCTCTCTCTCTCTCTCTCTTTTGGTTGTAAGACATTAATTGTGCACCTGGGCAGTGTCCCTGGGCTCTTCAGCTCAAGGCTACAACCTTAAACACCTTGAGCCACAGTGTCACTTCTGGTTTTCTGGTGCTCAAGTGGAAGTAACAGTTTCATGAACTTTAGTGTCTGGCCTGGCTCTGAACTGTGATCCTCAGAACCCAACCTTCTGAGATCATTTCCAGCTTTTTTTTTTAGTGTAAGTGGTACAGTGTAATTGAACACAGGGCTTTGTGCATACTAGGCAAGCAAACTACCACTAGTTTGCACTCCAGCCTTAGATAAGGGCTTTCTTTTTCTTTTTCTTTTTCTTTTTTTCACTCATGGGGCTTGAACTCTGGGCCTGGATGTTTACCTTAAGCTCTTCAGCTCAAGGCAAGAGCTCTACCACTTGAGGCACATTGTCATTTTGAATTTTCTGGATTATTTGGAAATAAGATTCTCACAGATTTTTATGCCTGGGCCATCTTTGAACCTCGATCCTCCAGGGTAGCTAGGATTACCAGGGTGAGCCACCAGTCACGGGCATTAAATTATTATTTTTTGCATGTCCTATGGCTTCAACTCATGGCCAGAGCACTGTCCTAGGGCTTGCTCAAGGATAGCACTTTACTTCAGCCAGTCAATTCCCGGTCCAAATAGGCCACTCTTGAAGCTAGAATTACAGAGATCTGCCATAATACTGGCATGTCGTTATCTAAGTATATAATTTTTCTTCTATTTTTGATGGCTTTTCCTTAGTGTACATATTTCCTACATATTTTATGGAAAACTTCCTTCCCACTGGGGCCATAAGTTAAGCCTAGTGGAAGAGTTCTTGCAGAGCATGAATGAAGACCTAAGTTCAATTCCTCAGCACAACATTCATAAAAAAAGATAAAAGTGGTGCTGTGGCACATGTGATAGAACTTGCGCCTTAAGAATAAATAAAAACAAAAACAAGGATCGTGCTCAGGTCCTGAGTCTAAGCCCAGTACTGGCAAAAAAAATTCTGCCCAAAGTAGACATTTAAACTTATTGTACTTTTCAAAAAATGTGTTGTCAAGGTGATATACAAAGAGATTGCTGTTACATATGTAATGAGTACATTTCTTGTAAACACTGTTACCCCCTTCCCCTTTTCTCTTCCCCATCCCCCAAGTCATAAATTTCATTTACAACAAATATATATTTATTTTCATTCCTGAAAAAAATAGTTTAAAATGTGTTCAAATAAATGATGTAGGTTGATATATTTATCAAAATGGATTACTTGAACTCTAAAATAAACATTCTAGGTAATTTTTCTCATAAAATTGTAGTAATGCTATCAAAATAATAAAAAAGGAATTTTAGTTATTAATTTCTTATGTTTTACCTTTAACATTATTACACTAAGCATGCTGTTTATGGTATTAATACAGACAGCATGAAATATGATTATGTTAAAAAAATTAAATGATTAAAAATAGTAAGGTTGGGGGCCAGTAGTTTGGCTTGGTGGCACACAACCTGGACTGGCAAAAAAGAAGTAGGGTTAGATAAAACAGATTTATTTCCAAATGTGTGGAAAATGGTATGATTTCTTGTTTGGCTAGTCCTGGGGCTTGAACTGAGGGACCAGGAACTGTCCTTGGCCACATTTGTTCAAGGGTGGCACTCTGACACCTGAGCCACAGTGCCCCATCTGCTTTTTCTGTGTATGCAGGGTCGAGGAATTGAATCAAGGTCTTCTTGTATACTAGGCGAGTACTCTACAACTAGGCCACATTCAAAGCCAAAGTAGATTTTTGATGCTATTGTGGAGTTTTAATTTTCTTAAGTATTTGTACAAAGCACAATGGATATATAAACAGACTTGAACTCACAGAACAGAGTCCCACATAATATTGCAGTTACTCTGGCACTTCTCCCGATTGACAAAACACATTTCCAGGCATCTGCTCTGTCCTTAAGCTTTGGTAGCTGACTTGTCTTTCCATGGAGGCCTGGCCTGGATTCCTGGTGATTCCATGCATTTCATAGTTCCCTGTATATCCAGTAAGGTTGTCTTCTATGGGACCAGACCTGTCTGGTTTTTGGCCCACCCAGGACCTATGTGTCTGAGGTCTCACATTATAAGTGGAAAATAAAACACAGTATAATAAGCACTGAAGAACTGCACACCATAATATTAACAATGAGAGTTTAATAGTTAGCAAAGTAAATACAATGAATACTTGACAAGAATCATGAGAGCAAGATAAAGAGATGTCTTTTTAGGAAGGGGACAGGGAAGCTCTAAATCCAGACTGGCCTCCAAGTTGCCTTCAGACAGTAATTCTCCTTCAGAGTCCTCAGAAGGGTCTCCTTCCTCATGAGAAACAGAATGTCCTTCCTGAGTTAAGAGGGGGATGGATTCTGGTTTGTCGAATGGAGATTGAGTCTCTTTCAGTGAGATGGATGGGTCTGGATATTCTGTGAGGATGGATTCATTTTCCTCCAATGAATCCAGTATTGAGAGTACACTTGCTGCTTCCCATGGGGACATTTTCCATGAGCCCAGCGTGTGCCCCTTCAGCTTGCACAATAAGTGGAGTGTTACTCTGACTCAGATGGACTGACTCTGGGACGAGTGTGAAAGGAAACGGAAGGAAATCTGGCTGCTCTTTTTCTTCCTCCATAGTATCTGCAGGTTCAACTGTGTCACACATGGGGTTCAGAGCAAAAGGTATATCCACAGGACTCTAAACCCATTTGGTAATTTCTACAGAAGGCCCATGCTTTCTGGAGTGCAGTGATGATTCTCAGTCTCCATCAGTCACCAGCTCCATTGGTGGGTTTTTCATCCGGAGTTCAGGATAAGCTCTTCCACGATGACCCAAACCTAAGAATGGAAATAGGTACAGAGTGGACAGAGTGGACTCTGCAAGTTAAAGTGTCACTCAACTTCCATGAGGATCTGATAGAGGAACCTGTAGAACTGGAGTTTGGACTGAAAACTGAGGAAGTGTAGGGTCTTTCTAATGAGTGCTTATTCCCGAGTCCTTTCAGAGGACAGACATTACCTGGCTGACACCACCCATAAAGGGCATTTTGCCAAGCTCTGTAGAAGTAAGGGCCACCCAATATCTAGACCACATGGGCTTCCTACTCACAGGCTCTGAGGCACCCACACCAGGACTTCTACTTTTTCTTGGTCTTACTGTTCGCACATTCCTCCAGCTGGTCAAAAAGTATGTGTTTAGAAGAGCAGGTCCAAAGCCGGCATGTGGAGCCTCATATAGAGCTTGAGTTGTGTCAGGGTGTGGCAGTTCTTGAACTCGTAGAAATCACTCGGGTAGAAGTGCATTCACACATGATGTTGTGGGCACATTCGGTACAAGGAAAGTGAGAGCCTTCTCTCTCCATCCTGAGCCTTCTACAAAAGCCCCTTTCTTGCAGGACTCTAATGCTGTTGCTGTCCTGCAGAGATGTGCACTTATGTGCTGGGAGGGGGGTAAGAGACACTCGAGAACAGGATGACTTTTACACCCCTCTTCCGGAAGCTTCTGAGAGAGGCCTCTATGCATCTGTCCAAAGTAAACGCATCTTAAATTAACTAAGTAAATGCTCTAAATAAATCAATAAGTGAATGCTCTAAATAAAGAACTAAATGCTCATTCCTCTAATCTCAGCCACCCAGCAGGCTGAGCTCTGAAGATCACAGTGGAAAGCCAGTCTAGTCAGTAAAAGTCTAAAGGCACTTGTCTTCAATTAGGCAGCAAAGAGCCAGAACTTGACCTATGACTCAAATGGTACAGTGCTAATTTTTGAACACCAAAGGGATGGCATTTAGACCTGGGTTCAGGTTCAAGTGGCAGCACTGGACCACACACCAAAATGTAAATGCTTTCAGGTTCTAACAGGCCAAGCTATCACAATCCCTCCCTGATGGCTCAAAAGTGATTCAGCCCCCAGCTTTTCCTCTGACTCCAGTATTTCACAGGCCTCCGCCCTTAATACTGACACCTCATTTCTTACTGGGAAATGGGATTTCCTAGGATGTCACCTAGGTGAGGGCTGCAGTTGGGAGCCACTTACTCATGCCTGAAATCCAACTTCTCAGTAAGCACACTGTTGAGACTCCAGTAGCTTGTGAGGGAAATGAAATGGCATGGTGTCCCAGGCATAATAAAATAGTTTGTGCACTTGTATCATGCTTAGGTCCCCTGTGAACACCCCAGTGAACCAAACAGGCTCAGAGAGGAGCCAAGTATTCCAAGACTTGGCCAGGAGGGGTGAGCAAACCTGGGTTTGGAGGGGGAACACTCACTTTTTCAAGAGAATTTCCAGCAACTACTACATTGTCCTCCACTATTTGAAATTGTGCAGGAAGTTTCCCACATAAAAGAGATCACCTTTCTGGTAGGCAGCGATCAGCTTTGTCAGCAGCATCTCCAACAGGCCTTCCTCCAGGATTCGTTGGTTACAAGGCTCATTCAGAGTCTGAGCTGACTTACCATCACAGTATGTTGGCAAAAGAGTGGATATTTCAAACGTAGGAATGGGACCACACTGCACACTGAGGAACTGGAATAGAGTAGATTGGAAATGACACACTCTAATCTCAGTAGAGTCACTTGAAAGCACACAAGAAGGTTGTAGTGTGTGGGCAGGATGATGGGTTCAAATAGGTTTCCTCTCAATATACCTCATCTGAGTTGCCCTGGAGTTTCCTGGCTTTCTTCCTAGAGAAATGCCTGATATACTGGAATTTTGGCTTGGCACTGATCCAGCATTTACTTCTTCAAGTGAGACATCCATATCTCTCATGCCTGAGATCCGAGCCTCCTGACCGTTGGCAACAGCACAGCAACATCTTTCTGGTTCCTGAGCCACAGGCCAAGGGAGCTGGCTTGAGCTGGTTGTCACATACGGTGTCTTGGTTACCAGGGTTCCATATTCTGTTCCATTGTGAGGGAGGTAAGGTCACCTTTCAAGGCCCAATGACCAAAGCTCCTTGCTCACAGAACACCTCCCCAAAGACATACTGGAGGCTGAATCTCCCTTCCCACCTCACATATGGATGTAGTAAACAGCACACCTTTTTGTTCAAATCCCAAGTCATTAACTAGGCGTAAGTGCTAGCCTGGTCTCAGACTCAAGGAGCCTTTCTTAGGTAAGATCCAAACTTAACTGTCACTATTCCCCTTACCCTTCACAAGACATTTTGCTTCACAGTGCCTACTCAGCTTGCATTTTGCCTCTTGCACATTTTTTTGCTAGTCCTGGGACTTGACCTCAGAGCCTGACCATTGTTCTTAGGCTTTCTTTAGGCTGTAGCTGTCCCACCAAGCCACAGCACCACTTCCAGCGTTTTCTATATATATGGTACTGCAGAATCAAACCGGAGTCTTTTTGTGTGGTAGCCAAGCACTCTACAAATAGATGAAAGACCCAGGCCATCTTGCACATATTTTTCACCTCAATCTACTATGACGTTGTTAGGTTTCTGTATCGTAATCTATTTTTCTTCCTGATGAATATCTGTGCTGTCATCTGTAAAAATGCAAGTGGGAAAATCACAGAAGCATTGGTGACATAAAAAAAAGTCTTACAGACGTAGATAAGTGTTCATTCTTTGTAGCAGAAAGGATATTTTGATATGGTGATGATGACTATTTATAAATACTTTATCGGGGTTTAGAGTTTGGCCCAGTGGTAGAGTGCTTGCCTAGCATCCATGAAGATCTAGGTTTGAGTCCTTAATATCACACAGATATAAAAATCCATATGGCAATGTGGCTCAAGTGGCAGAGGGCTAGACTTGGGAAAAGCCAAGAGCAGTGTTCAGGCCCTGAGTTCAAGCCCCAGGAATGGCAGAAAAAACAAAAGAAAAGAAAAGAAAAGAAAAGAAATGTGCTTTTTACAAGTTATTCACTCACAGCATTTGCCTCTGAATTCTTCGCTTCTGCATCTTGTGACTAATCCCTTTCCCTCAATGTAGACAAGAAAAACAGATTTTATTACTTGCTATCCTGTTGTCCAATCTTTGGATATTAATTCAAAATACAATATTGCCTGAGATATTGTGTGTGTGCATGTGTGTGTGTATCTGCCAATGTGTGCATGCACACATGTGTACAGGGTTTAGGGCTTAATCATAGGGCCTGTGTGATAACCCTCAGCATCTTTTCCTCAAAGGTATTGGTCTTTCACTTGTAGCTTATTATAGCTAATTGGAGTTGAGAGATTCACTCAATTTCTTGCCCTGTGCATTGGAACCCAGTGCTGGGTTCTCATATTGTTAATTGTAGCTATAGAGAAGCCTGAGGTCTGGGGATCCTCGTTAGAATCCAGCCCCTGAAAGAAAGTCACTGATAGAAATCTTTATCTTCAGTTAAGCACGAATAAATAAGGCAAAAGTGGAACTGTGGCTCAGTTCCTCTTGTACCAGCCATGAGAAAATTAGTAATTGGCAGCACCTGGTCCCTGAGAGAAATCCTTAGCACTGGTTCAAAAAAAGAAAGAAAATAATGAAAAAAATTAAAACTTGCTGAGGAATCCATAAGGATAAACGTGCCTGTGAATAATCTTGTCATTTCAGATTCCCCCAAGAGCTTATGTCTCTCTATATTTTATCAAGTTTTTTAAAAGATATTTACATATTTTGTATCTTTCTTAAACAGAGATAGCCATCCACAAAACACAAACACAAACTCTCACACAGTATACCACCCACCCATAAGTGTCTGGCTATGTATATATGTATAGTCATATGTATTGATCTGTCTCTCTATACTAATATATAAATGCATAAACATATGTATTTAGACAAACAGAAACATACATAGATAGGTCTCAGGCATTTCCAGATTTTGTGCAAGTCTTCTGAGTGCAACTTACCATTTTATTGTTTGTCAAGATAGAGTCCCTCTAACTTTTGGCCAGCTTCTTGTCCTTTGATACTTTTTTCTGCCAGTCCTGGGTTTTGAATGCTAGGCCTGGATGCTGTCACTGAGCTTGAGCTTCTTGCATTCAGTAGTTTATTGCAGATAAGAGTCTCATGGAGTTTCTTTCCTGGGCTGGCTTTGAATTGTGATCCTCAGATCTCAAACTCCTGAGTAGCTAGGATGACAGTCTTGAGCTACCAGTACCTGGTTCCTTTGCCTCTTTTACCCTTTTTTTGGCCCTACCACAGCCATGGTATCTACCTTCCTATGTTCTCTCCACCTGCCCCCACACAGGGGTCTGACAGATGCTTTCCACCCACTTATTCATGTCCTCCTCTCTATTGGCTGACAGCTAAGACATGCACTCACTTGTCTGGATGCCAAACACAAAGCCATGTGATTGTTTCTCAGTCTGGAACATCCTATCAGGTTTATAGCACCACAGAGGGTCAGGTTGATGCTCCTCCAGGGCTTCTTAAGATTGTTCTCATATTAATCCACAACACGTTTGTCATCACTTGTCCAGCTAATTCATGGACTAAACCAGCATTCCCTACAAACTTAGATCCCAATACCATGAGGACACTCAAGGGTGCATTAGGAGTGTGACCTGCAGGTGGATGTGAGCCTGTCTAACTTGGAGGGGATTTCTCCACCACAGGAAATGGAATACAAATTTAGAATCTGCTTTCATGAGGTGACAATCTCTGGCAGATGTTCTTATCAAATGTGGCACTGCCTACTTCCAGCTTAAAATATGGGTTGATGACCCAGCATAACAGAGAATGTATTCACCCCGGCCCAACACATAGGCTGGGACCCTGAACTTTCAGGTAGCATTTGGCTTTGAAGGTCATGAGATCTTAGTCTACAAATGATGAGCCCCCTCCCGTGAGGCATAGCAAACGGAGCCAAAGTGCAACCCAGTTAAGCACCAGATCAAGCTTCCCTTCTTCAGTAGGGTATGGTTTGAAAACTGTGCATAGCTTCTGTTTGAAGCCAGTCCAGAAAGGAAAGTCCATGAAACTCTCATTTCCAGTTAACTGCCAAGAAAAAGCCAAAGATAGAGATGAAGCACAAGAGAGCTAGAGAGCCATCTGAAAAGAATGGTTACACCCTGCAACATCCTCATTATCTGATCTTGAAAACATGTCTCCGTGCATCCCAGCATGCAGCCATCATCTGGGGGTGACAGTGAACCCTGCGCCCATTGGCAATCTGCACTGTCTCTGACATCTGTAATGTGAACCTCATTCTGTTGGGTTTGTGAAGCGGTGTCAACCCTGCAGAAGGAACCAACTGTGCCCTAACTCCCACTGTCCCCTGGGGAGCCTAGCATTCCCCCATCTGCACCCCTCCTGTGGCTTCTGATCCTAGGGAGCCCTCCTGCCCTGTCCAACACTCACATGAAGTGCATATTTCTTCTCCTGGGGCAACTTCTCCACAGAGAGTACATGACATGCCCACTCTCCAGGCACGGGGAGATCCTGCCCAAGTAGCAAATCAGTGATAAGGACATAAAGTGATGAATAGAATTTTAGATCCTGATGGTAGACAGTCTGCAAAATCCAAGGGAGAATGGAATTGGAGGGGACCAGGGATCAGGATGTGGGCATGGAGCTTCCCTGCCAAGGGGGTGGGGGAAGTCACAGGCTGGGGGATGCACAGGATGATCCATGGGCCCTGTGCAGCTACTGGGTCACCCCCTTCTGCATCTCAGCCTTTGGCTTTGAGCTCTGTGATCGTCAAGATGTGCACAGTCTGTACTCTGGCTGGCAGAAGAAAGGACCCTGGGAAGACAATTGTAGACCCTTTGTGAGTGTAGGAAGGGGTAGGCTGGACACCCAGTCCAAGAGGAGCTAAAACTGGAGTCGAGGGGTGTGCAAGGAGTGGGTGTGAGGGTTTTGGGCAGTCACAGTCATGGCAGAGGTGGCTCTGTCTGTGGGGTGAGTGCCTCCCTGCAGGCACAGCACTGGACATATCAGAGATCCACATGAAAAGGAAAAGCTGGAAATGGCACTATGGTTCAAATGGTAGAGCATCAACCTTGAGCAAAAGAGCTCAGGGACAGTACCCAGGACCTGAGTTCAAGCCTCATGACTGTAAAAGAAAAAGAACCAGGACTATGAGAGGGAACCTGGTACTCTCTTGGTCTAATCAGACACAAGAAGAGGCCGGGATAGGCTGTGGAAAAACACAGAGAACATCTTCCCCCAGCTCATCCTGTCCTGCATGCAGGGACAGCCATGTAACTAGGGCTACGGTGAGATCATCTTCACCCCTGTGCTGCCATCTGAATTGTAGGCCTCTGTCCTGGCATGGGGTGTCCTGATGGCTGAGCAGGTGCCCTAACCCTAGATGGAGAGCAGCCACTGACTGTGTTAGCTAAGGAGAGATCTGTTCCATAGCTATCAGGCCACCCAGCATGGGAGCCATAACCACCCCTCACCCAGGTAGAGGCCAATGGTTCTCCAGGTGCTACTAACATTGCCCCACCCCTAGCTCTCGGTACACGTGACATTCCCTCCACAAGGAGCAGGACTAAGTGAAGGATCAGGAAGCTGCCTATGGGCTTCAGATGATGGCCAGGCTGGCACTACAGATGGCCTCACTCTGTCACCACCTACCCCTGCCTCCATCATTCCTCCATCATGCCTCTCTACCTCCCACCCATTAATCTTGGAAACCAATGAACTGGGCTCTCATCATTCCTCTCATCTCTTCACCCACCTTGCCATGCGTCCATCCCTCTGTCACTTCCACCCCACACACATCCCACCACCAGCCATCCTGTAGCTTATGATGATCCCACAGGAAGCTCTTGGTGAAGGGCTTGTGACCACAAAACAGTTACTATCACCCGCTCCGGCCTGATCCACCACAGGATAAGAACAGCCAAGCAGGCACACACCGCAGCAGAGTTGCTCTGCTGCCACCCTGATTTCTTCATGGCCAGGACTTGGCTCTCCTCAGCCTCCCAGCTCAGTAACCAGAACATTGTGCTTTCACAGAGCCATGGCTTCCAGTCCCCATGGACACAATGACATCAAGGTGATGCCAACTTCCCCATCTCTATATACTTCTAACTATGGGATGGGAGCTGAGGTTCTCTTCTGTGACTCCATCCGCTAAGAGGCTCATGCAGATTTCTATCCTTTGCTCATCATGGTGACTCTTTGGGTAACAAGTCACTGCTGGGCTTCCAGTTCACCACATATAGAACCCATACTCCAACACTTTTCTTAGAAGGACTGATGACTTTTAAATATTCTCTAGTTTTAAATTTCTAGTTCCTTCTCTCTTTCATTTATATATTTCCCTTCCTCACATACTTCCCTTTTTTACCTTCCTTCTTTCATTCCTGGCCTTGAACTCAAGACCTGGAGCTTTTTCTTAGCTTTTCTTTGCTCAAGGTAGCACTCTAGCTCTTGAGACACAGCTCTACTTCAATCTTTGTTCTTGCTCTAAACTGGGAGTATGAGTCTCATGCGTTTTTCCCTTTGCTGGGTTGGTTTTAAACCACAATACTAAGATCAGGATCCTGAATATGCCTCGGATTACAGGTATTATCTAATCAAAACAAATTCTTGATTTCTTTTTTACACATAATTAGTTCTTTCAGGTGAGCCACCAGCCACTCATGCAAGAGCATTGCAGGATCCCAGCATTCATCTTGTCTCCAGTCTTATTCCATCCATCTCACAATGGTCATGTAAAACACCCTGCTGCATGCCTGAAGTCGCAAGGTAGGTTCTCAACGCCATGAGAGGCCCCCTTAAGCTCTGCCTCAGACATGCCCAGCCCCCATCCCACTTCCACATGAGCATTTGTTTAGGAGAAATTTCCTGAGTACATCATCATCTTTTCCTCACCATTCAAATTTCATCTTTGGAGTCATTTCTCCCAGACAAAGAGGAACATGATCCATGGTTTGATAGCAGCTCCAGCTTCATAGTCCCAGCCACCAACACCCCCCCATTACCCTGCCAGACACCTGAATTCAAGAACAATGTTTTCACTACCCCTGACTCATCAAATGTTTTAACTTATACAGTGCATTAAAATAATTTTACTAAATGGAATAAACACATGGCATCAAGCTTCAGAATCTTTGCACCTGAACTTTTAGTGAATCACAGACACACCAGCATTTCTGTAGCCAACAGAAATCTTAGCTTTGAGATTTCAGCATTCCTGGTATCCAAGTTTGGATGTGCTAACACTGCCCTTAATGGGGCACTTCAATCACACAATCCCACAACAATCAATGTCATTTGACATTCACTGGTAGGTGGTGCTAGGAAAAAGACTGATGTGCCAACTCCATGCTGGCTTGACCTATGCCATCTTCAAACCTGGAGCAAGTGGGGCTTCTCTCTCCATGACACCTTTTGTGTACTACCCCAGGAGGACCTTTACCTTGAGACAAAATTATGAAGACTATCTCTACCAGCAAAGATTCCAGTGAGATGTGCCTACATGGATAAAGCTAAAATCTCACTAAAGTGAGGTTGTTGGCAGTGCTGGAGCCTGAACTCGGGACCTGGGCACTAAGCATTTGTACTCAAGACTAGCCCTTTACCACTTGAGCCCAAACTCCATTCCCAGCTGTTTTTATTTTTGGTAGTAAGAATCTATCAGACTTTCCTGTTCTAGGTGACTTGGAACTTCCATACTCAGATCTCAGCCTCCTGACCAGCCTGGATTAAAAGTGTGCATCAGCCATGCGCCACACCTGAGGACTTCTGCCAGCATATTTTTTCCCAAGAATTGGAAGAGGAAGATGAGGGAGGGTTGGGCTCATCCTGCCCTGCATATGAAGGAGAGCATCCGCGAGTGAACTTCATTCCCTGTTGTAGGCTGCTGGAGGAAAAGGAAGCAAATAGGCACAGGCTGGCAGCAGATGCCACAGAACAACTTGTGACCAAGACTCCCAGAGCAGACCTCAGAATCGATGACAGAGTTGGATCTACCCAGTAACAGATGCAGTGGTGACACCTGAAACTGCGCGTTTGAGCCTTTGCTGCTAGTAAACAGGACCACCTATGTCTCAATGAGAAAGGTGAGATTTTGGTGGAGAAGGTGAGATTAAACATTATGTATCATGCAAGAAGACAGACTATAAGGGGTCTTTTATTATTCCAAGTGAAATTTTGGATTTCCTCTTCTGTTTCTTTAAAGAATGACATTGGGATCTTGATGAATCTTGCACTGAATTTGTAGATAGTCCTTATCATGATTGCCATTTTTACAATATTACTTCTTCTAAACCAGGAGCATAGGTTTTTGCATTTCCTCAGTTCTGCGTTAATTTCCTTCTCCAGGGTTTATAGTTCCATCAAAAAGGTGCTTTACATTCTAAGTTAATTCCTAGGTATTTATTTTCTTTGATAGCAAAATGAGTTGCTATCCTGATTCTTGCCTCATTCCTCTCATTTGTTGGCATATAGGAAGGCAGTTGACATTGAGGTTTAATTTTATACCCTGCTACCTTACCAAAGTTTTATATCAGCTCAAACAGCGTCGGAGTAGAGTCTATAGGGTTCTTTAAATACAGAATCATGTCATCTGTAAGGAGAGAAAGTTTCAGTTCCTCTTTCCCTTTTCCTCCTCACTCCAGCTAGAATGGCCAAGATCCAGAAATCTAATAACGTATGCTGGAGGGGATGTGGCCAGGAGGGATCACTACTACACTGCTGGTGGGATTGCAAACTCGTTCAACCACTATGGAAAGCAATATGGCAGTATCCCAAAAAGACTAAACATAGAGCTCCCCTGTGATCCAGCAATTTCACTACTTGCCAATCGTCCAGATAGGACATACTAAATTCACTAGAACAATAACATTTATCACAGCACTATTTACTATAGCAAAGGTATGGAACCAACCCAGATGCCCGTCAGTTGATGAGTAGATCAAATATGGTATTTTTACACAATGGAATTCTGTGCTTCTGTTAGAAAGAATGACATAGACGAATTTTTAAGGAAATAGAAAGACTGTAAAGTTTAGAAATTAGTTTCTGTCTCCTTCTCTCTCTCCTTCTCTATCTCTGTAAAATTTAGAAGTTCCTGTTTCTCTCTTTCTCTCTCTTTTCTCTCTTTCTCTCTCTCTTTCTGTCTCTCTGTCTCTCTGTCTCTCTGTCTCTCTGTCTCTCTCTCTCTCTGTCTCTCTCTGTCTCTCTCTCTCTGTCTCTCTCCCTCCCTCTCTCTCTCTCTCTCTCTCTCTCTCTCTCTCTCTCTCTCTCTCTCTCTCTCTCTCTCTCTCTCTCTCTCTCTCTCTCTCTCTCTCTCTCTCTCTCTCCAGTCCTTAGGCTTGAACTCAGGGCCTGAGCTACTTTTGCTCAAGTTTAGCACTCTACCATTTGAACCACAGTACTGATTCTGGCTTGCTCTTTTCACGTAGTATTGAGGAATCTAACCCAGGCCTTCATCCTTGATAGGTTAGCACTCTACCACTAAGCCACACAGTCAGCTTTTAGAGGTTTCTGACAAAGGTTTTCCTACATGCTATTATTTCTTCTGTGAGTGCTCTTAATGCTTGCTGAAGGTTGACTTTGTTTAGAAGACTTACCCTAATGCTCCCATATACAGAGATTCTATATATAGCTAAATGTTTTTCATTACTCAGAATTTCTCTATTGTGTATGTTCTGAAATGTACTGAAGACTGACTTCTGATTAAAAGTCATTGCACATTTGTTCTACTCATTAGTTTTGTTTTCTTCTATGGGAATCAGGTTTGTGATGAACACAGAAGTATGCCTTCCAGGTCAAACACTTTCCACATTTGTAATATTCATAAGGTTTTTCTCTCCTATGTGCATTTTATACTTAGTCATGCTTTCATGATGGATTTTTCATATTCTTATATTCATACGATTTTTATCCTGTGTCTGTGTGGTATCATGCAAACTCAACTATGAGTTCTTCAAAAAATTTCCCTTTCATTTATTCATAGGATTCTATCCTGTGGGTGTTTAGTGATAAATCTTGACTTGTGCCTTCTGGGGAAAAGACTGAACATTTGCTACATTCATTAAGGGTTTTATCTTGTGTTGGTTCTGTGACACAACCTGAGTTTCCTTCCTCAGACTAAAAAGTCATTCCTATTTATTATATTGATAAGGCTTCTCATATGTGTGGACTCTCTTACGCTTCCTGAAGGGTGAATACTGCACGAAAGACTTTCAACTTTGGTTATATTCCTAAGGTTTCTAATATGTGTGAATTCTGTTATGCCTCCTGTAATGTGACTTCCATCTGAAGGTCTTACCACATTTGATGCACTCGTACACTTTCTCTCTTGTGTGTGTTCTCTGATGCAATTTGAGGGAAGACTTCCATTTGAAAGACCTTCCACATCGGTTACATTCATAAGGTTTTTCTCCTGTTTGAATTGTCTTATGCATATTGAGTTTTGGCTTCTGTGTGAAGGACTTTCCACATATGTTACCCCTCATAAGGTGTTTCTCTTGAGTATATTCTCTGATGAACATGGAGTTTTACCTTCCATGTGAAAGACTTTCCGCATTCACTACATGCATAAGTTTTCTCTCCTGTGTGTGTTCTATTATGCCCATCAAGATATGACTTCCACTTGAAGGTCTTTCCACATTTGTTGCACACATAAGGTTTCTCTCCTGTGTGTGTTCTTTGATGCAATTTGAGGGAAGATTTCTGTCAGAAAGACTTTACACATTGGTTACATTCATAAGGTTTCACTCCTGTGTGTATTCTCTGATGAACACGAAGTTTTCCCTTCCCTTGGAAAGACTTTCCACATTCATTACACTTATAAGATTTCTCTCCTGTGTGTGTTATTTGATGAACTCGAAGGTGTATCTTCTGGGTGAAAGACTTTTCACATTTGTTACATTCATAAGGTTTCTCTTCTGTGTGTCTTCTCTGGTGCAAAGTGAGGTATGATTTCAGTCTAAAGGTCTTCCCACATTTATCCCATTAAAGATTTCTCTTCTGTGTGAGATCTCTGATGTGTGCTGAGAGCTGAATTCTGGGCAGAAATTTTATTACGTTCCTCATATTCATAAGGTTTGTCTTCTCTTGGAGATCGAGGTTGGAGGGTCAGGTCTGACTTCTCAGAAATTAATTTTCACACTTGATGTACGCATCACATATCTCAGGATATTTGCTCTGAGGTATTGTAAGGCGTATTTCATTACTGAAAGATTTCTCACATTCACTACATGTATGAGGAGTCTCTCCTGTGTACATTTTCGGATGTGTACTGATGGTCGGTGTTAAGTACAATAGTTTTCATCACACAGTACATTTAGCAGTTTTCCTCCCTCCCTGAATAATTTCTTGGGCAGGGAGAACAGAATTATGATACTGCAGATCTTTTGGACTGTCACAATCATGAATAAAATGCTCTGAATATCCGATGGATTTTTTAAGAACAGGAGACATACGAGATCTATATGTAGCATGCATCTTATCAGGCTTAGGAGACAGAAGCATGTTCTGACACTTAATGAACTCCTCAGTCCTCACCCCTACGTTGTTACCGTTATTACTAATCAGCTCTGGATTATGTGTAGAGCTCAAATTTAAAGTTTTTGCTAATCTCACGTTTTCCTCCACTTCGATACTACTTGCAACTGCTACTTCACAAAGACATTCATGTGGACTTTCCTGGCAGGTATTGAACAAATTTTCCATTACGTGGACATCTAAAATGAGTCATAGAAAAAAAGACACAAACATACATGAGATACAAATATTCCTTACTGTAAAGGTAATGACTTTACTTTCCCTTCCTAAGTGTTAGATATTTTAAAATATAAAAGTGGAAATTGATTTGTGAGAAATATATGCTTTTCTCCCTAACATATTAAGAAAATGATATTTTACAATGACCAATAATGTTTTTCTGTGTTTTAGTTCTCTTTTTATATCACAGGAAATATTTATTGAAATTACCCACCTATGTATTGCTACAGTTTTAAGCTGAGTACTTCCTATACTATACCTGCAGCTGTTTTTTTTCAAATACTGTTTTGTTTATACATTGAGGAATAGCTGCCTTTCTTTAATTTTTGAGAAATAATCTAAATATTGTGCTGTTTTGCATCTTTTTAAAACTTTCTTTTCTTTTCTTTTCTTTTTTTTGTAGTTCATAGGCTTCGGCCCTGTCCCTGAACAATTCAGCAGAAGACTATAACCCCTATCCTTGAGCTACAGACCCACTTCCTGTTTTCTAGAGTTAACTACAGATAAGAGTCTCAGGTCCTGAGTAGCAGATAGGATTACCTTACCCAGTTTCAATGCTGTTTGCTTATTAACCATTAAGTGAGGAACACGAATTTTTTCTAGATTCAGCGGCCACAAGTTTGGTTTATATGTCTGTTTGCCTTTGATACAAGCAAGAAACGATTCTTGAGAGTAAGGAATTACACCTATATCCCTTCAGTTACAACTTCTCACTAAAGTCTCAATTTAGGTATTTGTGGGAATTTTGAAATTTGTTTCTTTCCATTTGAAGTCTTATAAAAATTCCTTTTCTAACACTCCTGTCCCTCAGAACCATGGAAGACCAGAAAATCCCCAGCTCATTGTCTAGTTAATTTTCTTATGTTGATTGAAACTTTGTTGTTTTTTTTTTCCTTCCATTCCTGAGTTTGAACTTAGGACCTAACCACTGTCCTTGGGTTTTCTCAAGACTAGAACCCTACCAATGAAGTCATTACTTCTGGCTTTTTCTATGTATGTGGTAATAAGGAATCAAACCTGTGTCTTTGTGCATGCTAGGCAAGCACTCTACCACTAGGCTCAATTTCTGGTGGAAAGGTCTGGTTCTGAATACCAGTCTCTTCCTACCAACATAAAGATATTATCCTTATCAGAGAATAATGCCCTGACTTATTCCTTGTTTGCTCAATCATTTATAGTCTTAGTTTTAAAGAAATGAAATATCATTCATTCATTCTTTCTTTCTTCCTTTCCTTCCTTCCCTCGTTCTTCCCTCTTTCTTCTTTCTTTCTTTCTTTCTTTCTTTCTTTCTTTCTTTCTTTCTTTCTTTCTTTCTTTCTTTCTTGTTTTGCGGTCATGGGACTTGAATTCTAGACCTGGCTGTTCTTCCTGAGCTCTTCAGCTCAAGGCTACTGCCCTATGTCTTTAGCCTCAACCCCACTTCTCATTTTCTATTGGTTCATTGGAAAGAAGAGTCTAAGGTTTTTTGTGATAGGTCAGTCTTTGAACCTTGATCCTCAGATCTCAGCCTCCTAAGTAGCTAGGATAACAGGCATGAGACACGGGCTCATGGCTTTCTCATTTTATTTTGTTTCACAGTGATTTCTACAGAGAAATCTAAATTTAACTCTACTGCCACATAGAATTCGTCATATCACTCTATGATTCTTGGTGCCGGGGGTTTGGGCTAGCATGCACAAAGACCTGGTTCAGTTCCTTGGTACTACATACAAAGAAAAAGCCAGAAGTGGTGCTATGACTCAAGAAGTAGAGAGCTAGCCTTGAGAAATCCCAAGGACCATGCTCAGGCCCTGAGACCAGGCATAGGGTTGGGAAAAGAAAATGATTCTTGATTCATTCACAAAGAATTCCATAGGTTCCACACAGGATTTAGGGTAACTAAGAATATTATTGCTCAGTACATCACAACATGAACTTACCAATGGGGCTCAGGCTCCAACATCAATATGAAGATGCATTCACTCACCTGTGATATTCTTGTCAGAGGAATTTCCTATCCAGAGTTCTGCACAGTGCTCTAGCTTGTCAATTAATACAGGTTTGGGAACACAGGGCCCAGAAAATTAGAAACAGTAGAGAATTATTGCTTATGCTGTGTCATCATTGCTTTAAGTTCGCAGACATCCTACTCACAAGTTATCTATTAAATCTTTTTTCTCATTTCTCACTGGCTCCATGGTTGACTTTTCCCCAGCTCTGGACTCATTTTGTATGGCATAAACTTAGCTGTCTTGCTCAAGGCTAGAAAAATACCAGTTTGAGTCCCAGCTCCTCTTACATGCATAGGTCTTCATGCATGCTAAGAAACCACTCAACCACAAAGTCAAACTTTTGACACTCCACTAACATTTTTGAGGGGTTACTTGGAGTTATAGAGTTTCATGGCAATTTTTATGCCATTGCTGGCTTCAAATTAGAATTCTTAGATTTCTTCCTCCTGAATATTTTAAGATTACAGGCATGAAACATTGCACCTAGTGCCAGGTTTCCATTATAAACTCACTGTTTAGTGATTTGTAGATCCTATTTCCAATAATGATATATATTATATTCTGGATTGTTTATCCACTTACAATTCCTGTGTAAGTTTGGAATGTCGTCTCCATTAGAGGAAACATAATTTAGAACTGTTGTCAAAGTATCCTGAAGTTATCCTGAAGAATGAGTACAAAATTACCTTAGGTTTTCTTTAGAAAGTAATGATACTTCTCAGGGCCTGGAATCTTTCATTTAAATAGTATTGAAAGTTTGATAAACATTCACGTATCTGCAAAATAACAAGGCACTTGGCCTTGCAAGTGAATTTGACTTTTGCTCACCTAAGGACACCAGGTTGCTGTAGGTCTCCAGCATTACATCTCTGTACAGGGTCCTCTGAGCATTGTCCAGATGCTGCCACTCCTCCCAGCTGAAATCCACAGCTACATCATCAAATGACACCAGCTTCTGGAATGGCACATTTTCATCAAGTAATTAGCACTGAGTTATAAACACACAATGTCTGGAATTTTATTCTTTTTTTTGTTGGAATTGTATTCCTTTACTTAAATGTTTAGACTTACATGAAATATTGACCTGAAAAGCTTGGGGATGGTGCCTAGGCCCAGAGTTCAAGTCCCAAGACCCACAAAAAAATAAAAAGGCAAGCCAGGTGTTGGTGGCTCACGCCAGTCATCCTAGCTACTCAGGAGACTGAGATCTGAGGACCATGGTTCAAAGCCAGCCTGGCATAAAATTCTATGAGACTCTTTCCAATTACCCACCATAAAATGTTTAATGGCTTGTGGCATATCATGGTAGAGCAATTGTGGTATAGACAAAAATAAGTCGGGGAGTAGATTTAGGTTATAAATGGAATTATTCCATTGAAAAGGAACTACATTATATGATGACATATGCTGGTACTGTGAGAATATTGCAAAATCTTAGGGTATCAAGTAATAATACTGTGAAGTACACCCAGAATGTTAATGTTCTATGTCTGGCATAATAATCACTTGGGGAAGAAACTTTTTTTTTTCTTTTTTTTGGCTGGGGGATTTGTAAGGCTTGAACTCTGGGCCTGGGCACTGTTCCTGAGCTCTTCAACTCAAGGCTATCACCCTACCTATGAAGCCACAGTGCCATTTCCCATATTCTAGTGGTTAACTGTAGATGAGAGTCTCATAGACTTTCTAATGCCCAGGCTGGATTTGAACCAAATCTTTAGATATCAGCCTGATATCTGAGTAGCTAGGATTACAGCTATAAGTCACTGCACCTGGCAAGAAATTTATTTCTTGCTTTTTGTACTACAAATTTACTGTATGTTTTACTTTTTCAAAAAGACTGAGGATTTCCTTTGTTCTGTATATAATGGGAAGAGGGGTAGGGAGCTGTGAGCAGAAGAACTGAGGGGCAATACTCAGGGTAGAACAAAAGCCTTAAACTAAAGAGCTCACGGCCCAAGGTCCAAGCCCCATGACTTTCCCCACTACCCCACAAAAAAAAGGGAAAAAAAATTGGAGATTGGAGAGAATTTTCTAAAAAGAATATATAGAAATAATAGTTCAAAATGTAGAAAGAAGTTCAATATTAACAGTCATGAGAAAAATTAAAATTACAATGAAATCATTGCTTTAAATATGTTAATATAAATATAGTTTTAAACAAAAAGATCCACATACACACACACAAACACACACACACACACGCATACAAAAAATAGCTTTCAAAGTCTAACTATTACTGGGAAGGTAGTGAGAAGAAGTAGAACTTTGGAATAGTTCTTCAAGGAATATAAAACAATCAAAAATTGCGTGGAGAGTGCTAAAAAAGTACTAAATATAGAATTACATAGAAATATGGTCCAACACTTCTATTTCTAGATTTGTACCTAACGGAAGAGAAAGCAGAGACTAGAACAAATATGTGGAGAATCCATTCACAACTATTAATAATAATCCAAAGATAGAAATATGCAAAACAATGCATTGAAAAGGAAGAACATTTTACTATATTTTACAGATGAATCTTGATTACAGTAAACTAAAAATACAGCAGTCATAAAGGAAGAGCTAGGGTATGTTTTCCCTTCCAGAGCTTCCAAGGATCAACAAACCCTTAGAGCCAAAAAGCACGATGGATCCAGAGAATGGAGTAGAGAGGAACAGGAGCTGAATGTTTAATGATTATACATGGAAGATGAAAATTGCTCTAGATGGGTAGAATGAAGAGAGAACTGTACCCTAAACAATGGTTATGTAGCCACACAGGATGGGACACACCTGTACTCCCTGATCTTGGGAAACTCAAGAAGGATTTCTTGCCAACCTGGATGCATGGAAAGATCTATCATAAAAACTAATGTGGAGGGGCTGGGAGTTTGGCATAGTTGTAGAGTGCTTGTATGAAGACGAAGGTTCAATTCCGCAGTACCACATACACAGAAAAAACCAGAAGTAGTGCTGTGGCTCAAGTAGAAGATCACTAGGCTTGAGGAAAGCTGAAGGACAGTGCTCAGACCGAGTTCCAGCAAAAGGGCTTGTTTTAAAAAAACCAGAAAGCTGAGCATGATGGGGTGGTGGCTCACTTCTATAATCCTAGTTACTCAGGAGGCTGAGATCTGAGGATCAAGGTTTAAAGCCATCCTGGCACAAAAAGACCTGAGACTCTTATCTCCAATTTACTTTTAGAAAATGGGAAGTGGGGCTTGGCTCCAGGGTAAGGTGGTGGCCTGGAGCTGAAGAGCTCAGGGATAGTGCCCAGGCGAGTTCAAGCTCTATGACCCACCAAAAAAAACCCAAAAAACAAAAAATAATATGGAAAAATTTGGATTCTGTGAATTTTATCAGGCATATAAATGTTGTTTTGCCATTGAAATAACAAATTGTTTGGAAATATTTTAAAAGTTTTTACCTAGAAATGTACACTACAAATGGAATTAATAACAAACACAAAATATGCAAAAGATACAAATTATCACAATATGGGTATAATGCTTCTGTATCTTTCACTGACTCCTGTTCAAATGAGTCACATATTCTGAATCATTTCTCCCAGTCGATATATGCCACACATTTTAGCTTGTACTGAACTTCTTGGGAAATCAAAAGCAAATACTAAGCAAATGTGTGTTAGATTTTGTCAACAGTGATATTTCAAATATAAATCCCTACTCATTGCATTATTTAATATGAATGCCGGAATCTAACTCACACTGGCAGTATCTTCAATCTTTTGAGAATCTTCAAAAGGGTGTGTAAATATTTAGGATCGTTAGGTCTTCCTGGAGGAAAGGTCCCTTTAGCGGTATGTAGTAACCTTCTTTGTCTTTTCTTACTAATTTTAGTTTGAAGTCTATTCTATCTGATATGAGGATGGCAACTCCAGCCTGTTTATGGGGGCAGTTAGCTTGATAGAGTTTATTCCAACCTCTCACTTTCAAAAGATGATTGTTTTTGGGTAGGATGTGTCTCTTGAAGACAGCAGAACGATGGCTCTTGCTTTTTGATCCAACTAGACAGCCTATGCCGTTTAATTGGAGAGTTAAGTCCATTGATATTGAGAGTTAGGATTGAGAGATATTTATTAGTTCCTACCATTTTTAAAAGCTTTTAGTAGGGCCTGTGTCTTGACAGTTCTTGTGGTCCTTAGATGGTATGCTGTTTAGGTGCCATTTCTTTCCCTATATTGCATTTATTTTGGTTTTCTATGTATAGAGCATCTTTGAGAATTCTCTGTAGTGTTGGTTTTGTTTCGACATATTGTTGCAGCTTTTCCCTGGAATGGAATGTTTTATTGTTCCCTCAGTTATGAATGAGAGCTTAGCTGGCTACAGTATTCTTGGTTGGTAGTTATTTGATTTAAGGGCATGACATATATGCTTCCAGTCACTTCGTGCTTGCATGGTCTCTGCTGAGAAATCTGGGGTTATTCTGATTGGTTTGCCTTTATAGGTTACTGATCCCTTTTCCCTGGCTGCCTTTAGGATCTTTCCTTTCGTTTCTATTGATCCAGTTCAGATCACAATGTGGCAGTGCGATGTTCTTTTCTGGTCAGATCTGTTTGGGGTGCTAAAAGCTTCTCGTATCTGGATGGGCCTGCCCTTCTGGATATTTGGTAAATTCTCTGAGATGATTCCCTGAAGTATATTTCCAATACCATTGACCTCTTTCTCCACGCCCTCCTCAATACCAACTAGCCTTAAATTAGGCTTCCTAATTGCATCTTGGACCTCCTGAAGCACTCTCTCATATTTCCAAGATTTGGATTGACTCATTTTCTGTTCTTTCTCTATAATACCTAAATTATTTTCAGCCCCGGAAATTCTCTCCTCTGCATTGTCTAACCTGCTATGAAAGCTATCTACTTTATTTTTCATCTCCCTTGCTTCTAATTGCTCACTTTTGATGCCTTGCATCTCTTTTTTTAGATCATGTATGGATTTCTTTATCTCCTTGATTTCCTTTTGCGTGGTTAGCTCAGTAGCTTTATTTTCTTTGGACATTTGCTGGAGTTTGGTCACGTTTTTATTTGTGGATTCTATGAATTCATCCATCTTTCTTTGAAAAACCTTTATTATGGCCTCCTTTATGGCTTCTTCTTTTTCACTTATCACCTTGTTTTTGCTTTCCTCTTGTTCAGCTATGGCTTCCTCCATTATCTCTTTCTTTATATTTTCACATTTTCCATTAAGGATGTTTATCAATTGCATTTGTGTAGCACTTGGAAGACTCTCCTCTAGGTTTGCCAGTGACTGTTCCATTGTCTGTTTACATTGGGTGGGGGATGTTGTTTCTTGATTTGACATTTTTCTTGAGTTTCTTGTTGTGCCCATTTGAAAATGGGAGCAAGATTACTATTAAATACGATTATAGTTTTTCAGATATAACCAACCTAGTCGTCTGTAGCTGGCAGACACTAGATGTTCACAAGTTTTGATTGTTATTGTCACTCTTTCTTTTTGTGCACTTACAGACCAGTCTAATACAACCACTGATAAGCGATTTATACCCAAAACAGTAAGCCTCTCAATCCAATCTCTATTGTCTTTAAGTCCCTCTGAGCCTAGAGAATAATTAACCACCTACATATATAATATTGCTCAACAGCCATCAAGTTTAGATCCGTGCAGTATAAGGGTTGAAAGACGAGCAGAGGTCCAGAGATAGAAAAAAAGAATGAGAGAGGTCAAGGGAGGTACAAGAGTATTAACGTAGGAGTGTAAGAATATTGCAGTAAAGAAGAAAAGGAATAGCTTAAGGATAGCCGACCTAAGTTGGTAAGTAGGTAGCATATTTGAGTACAAAGTTTGGAAAGTATTAGAATAAAACTTATGTGTTGTTGCACGACTAGCTCTTAGCCCAACCAGTGGCCTCACAGTGGACCATGGGACGGATCTGATTTTCTTGTCTACGTTGAGGGAAAGGGCTATTTCACAAGATGCAGAAGAGAAGATTTCAGAAGCAAACGCTGTGAGTGAATTAGCTAGAAAAAAGCATTTTTATTTTCTTTTATCTTTCTGCCAGTCTTGGGGCTTGAATTCAGGGCCTGAGCACTGTCCTCGTGTTTTCTCAAGTCTAACCCTCTGCCACTTGAGCCACAGTGCCACATCTAGATTTTCTATCTATGTGATACTGAGCAATCAAACCCAGAACTTCATGGATGCTAGGCAAGCACTCTACCACTATGCCAAACTCTCAACCCTGACATAGTAATTATAAAGTCATCATCACCATCATCATATCAAAATATCCTTTCTCCTACAAAGAATGAACACTTATCTATGTGTGTAATGCTTTTTTTTTAATTTCTCTAATTCTTCTGTGTTTTTCCCTCTTGCATTTTTTACACATGACAGCAAACTAATCATCAGGAAAAATTGATTAGGATACAGAAACCTAATAATATCCTAGTAGATTGACGTCAAAAATATGTGCAAGATGCCCTGTGTGTTTCACCTAGTGGTAGAGTCCTTGGCTACCACGCAAAAAGACTCAGGTTTGATTCCTCATTACCACATACATAGAAAAGGCTGCAAGTGGTGCTGTGGCTCGGTGGGACAGCTAAAGCCTAAAGAAAGTCCAAGAACAATGTTCACACTCTGAGGTCAAGTCCCAAGACTAGCAAAAACAAAAAAAAATTCGACAAGGGGCAAAATGCAGGCAGAGAAGGCACTGTGAAGCAAATGTTTTGTAAAGAATGAGGGCAATGTTGACCCTTAAGTTTGGATCTTACCTAAGAAAGGCTCCTTGAGCCTGAGACCAGACTGGTAGTTGGGCCTAGTGGAAGACATTGGGATTGGACAAATAAGGTGTGCTGTTTACTACATCCACACGTATATTGTGAGATTGGAGGAGAGATTCAGCCTCCAGTATGTCCTTGGTGAGGTCTTTTGTGAGCAAGGATCTTTGGTCATTGGGCCCTGAAAGGTGACCCTGCCTCCCTCACAATGGAACAGAATATGGAACCCTGGTAACCAAGCCAGTGTAACTAACAACCAGCTCAAGCCAGCTCACTTGGCCTGTGGCTCAGGAGGAAGAAAGATGTTGCTGTGCTGTTGCCCAAGGTCAGGAAACTCGAGTCTCAGGCATGGAAGTTGTGGATGTCTTACTCGAAGATGTTCATGCTAGATCATTGCCAAGCCACAAATGCAGTATAACAGAACTTTCTCTAAGAAGAAGGCCAGGAAATTCCAGGGCAACCAGATGAGGTAAATTTCTAAGAAGAAATGTATTTGACCCCATCATCCTCCCCACACACTACAACTTTCTTTTTTTTCCATTTTTTTTATAATTAGTAACAGGGTTAGATGATATTTGCCAGATAGAAGGTGCATTAATTCACATACATTCATACCCTTTGACATGTCTTGTTACCCATTTCCCACCAACCCCACACCCCCCACCCGTGTTGGTTTTCCCCCCTTCCCTATCAAATTAGATATATCCAAATACAAATAAATTCAATATATAGGATAAAGTGAAATACTATACCAATATGGGATAACCAAGGGACAGCAAGCGAGATGAGAGACAACATAGTACATTAAGGACAACAATCATTCATTATATGGCTTTTGTGTCAATATCCTGGAGGTCCTTTCAATTAGCTTCACATTATATGGCCTTATATATGGCCTTTTGCTCTATTGACAATCTCTGCTAGTAGAGCCCAAGGTTTCTACTGATTATGACGAATGAGGGAAACCACTGAGCCTAAGTTCCTTTGAGTCTGGCTTACTTCACTTAATATGATTTGTTCTAAGTCTTTCCATTTCCTAACAAATGGGGCGATGTCATTCTTTCTGACAGCAGCATAGAATTCCATTGTATACAAATACCACAACTTGTTGATCCACTCATCCACTGAGGGACATCTGGGTTGGTTCCATATCTTTGCTATGCTGAATTGTGCTGCAATGAACATTGTTGTGCTAGTGGGTTTAGTATGCCCTTGTTTCTGGATTGTTGAGTAAATGCCAAGTAGTGGAATTGCTGGGTCATAGGGGAGTTCTATGTTTAGCCTTTTGAGGCACTGCCACACTGCTTTCCATAGTGGTTGAACGAGTTTGCACTCCCACCAACAGTGTAGTAGTGATCCCTCCTGGCCACATCCCCTCCAGCATCTGTTGTCATTCGTTTTCCTGATCCTGGCCATTCTAACTGGAGTGAGGTGGAATCTTAGAGTTGTTTTGATTTGCATTTCTTTTATGACCAGAGATGTGGAGCATTTCTTCATGTGTCTATAGGCCATTTTTGTTTCTTCTTCAGAGAAGACTCTCTTTAAGTCTTAGGCCCATTTTTAATGGGATGGGTGTTACTTTGGAGGTTAGTTTTGGAGTGATTCAATTTTTTGAGTTGTTGATATATTTTAGATATGAGGCCTTTGTCCGTTGTTTGGTTGGTGAAGATCTTCTCCCACTCTGTAGGCTTCCTGATTAGTTTACTAGCTATATCCGTTGCCATACAAAAGCTCTGCAGTTTAATGCAGTCTCACTTATCCAACCTTTCTCTGATTTGTTGTGATTCTTGGTCCTTATTAAGAAAGTTTGAACCTGTGCCAAGGAGGCCTAGTGTATCTCCTATTCCTTCCTGTAAACTTTCAGTGTGTCAGCTTTTACCTCCAGGTCTTTGATCCATTTGGAGTTAATTCTAGTGCAAGGTGACAAAGAAGGATCCAACTTTAGTTTTCTGCAGGTGTTTAACCAGTTCTGCCAGCACAACTTGTTGAAGAGGCTATCTTTCTTCCATTCTATATTTTTGGCTCCCTGGTCAAAGATTAGGTGGCCATAGGTCTGTGGTTTAACATCTGGGTCCGCAGTTCTACTCCATTGGACTTCAGGCCTGTTCTTGTGCCAGTACCAAGCTGTTTTGAGAATTATAGCTCTGTAATAGAGTCTTAAGTTTGGAATTGAAATTCCTCCAGCGCTGTTCTTTCTGCTAAGAAGTGTTTTTGCTATACGGGGTCTTTTATTATTCCATATGAAATTTTGAATTGCCTCTTCTATTTCTTTAAAGAATGACATTGGGATGTTGTTTGGTATTACATTGAATTTGGAGATAGCCCTTGGCAAGATTGTCATTTTCACAATGTTGATTCTTCCAATCCAGGAGCATGGGAGGTTTTTCCATTTCCTTACTTCTGCTTTAATTTCCTTTTTATTGGTTTTAAAGTTTTCATCTAAACTGTCCTTTTCATTCTTAGTTAAGCTAATTGCTAGGTACTTTATTTTCTTTGAGGCTATTGTGAAAGGAATTTCTTTCCTGATTATTGCCTCTTTCCTCTCAGTGTTGGCGTAAAGTCAGGCAGTTGATTTGTGAGGGTTGATTTTATGGCCTGCTACCCTTCCAAAGCTTTGAATCAGCTCAAGGAGCTTGGGAGTAGAGTCTGTAGGATTCTTTAAATACAAAATCATGTCATCTTCAAAGAGGGATAGTCTTATTTCCTCTTTCCCTACTTGGATCCCCTTTATGCTTGTTTCTTGCCTTATTGCACTGCCTAGGCATTCTAGTACTATGTTAAAAAGGAGTGGAGAGAGTGGGCATCCTTGTCTCATTCCTGATTTTAGAGGGAATGGCTTTAGATTTTCACCATTAAGTATAATACTAGCAGTGGGTTTCTCATACACAGCCTTTATTACATTTAGAAATGTTCCATGGATTCTTAGTTTCTCCACATCTTTTAACATAAAGGGGTTTTGGATCTTGTCAAATGCCTTTTCCGCATCTATTGAGACAATCATGTGATTTTATCCCTGCTCCTGTTGATGTGTTGAATTATATTAATTGATTTGTGTATGTTGAACCAGCTTTGCCTCCCTGTGATGAATCCAGTTTGATCACAGTGTATAATTTTTTTGATGAGTTGTTGTAGACGGTTGGCCAGTATTTTGTTGAGAAGTTTTGCATCGATGTTCATCAAAGAAATGGGTCTACAGATCTCTTTCTTTGATGAATCTCTGTCTGGTTTGGGGATGAGGGATATACTGGCTTCACAGAATGAGTTTGGTAAAGAACCTTCATTTTCAATTTCGTTGAAGAGCCTGAGGAGTATTGGTGTGAGCTCTGCTTTGAAGACCCTATAGAATTCAGCTGTGAATCCATCTGGCCCTGGGCTCTTAAGTGGAAGTTGTCTAATTTCCATTTCTATTTCAGAGCTTGAAATAGGTCTGTTGAGTTGGGTTAGCTCTTCTTGGTTCAGTGTGGGTATGTTAATATTGTCTAGGAATTCATCCATTTCTTCTAGATCGCAAATTTGTTGGCGTAAAGGTTTGAGAAGTATTCCCTCATGATATTCTGGATCTTGGTAATTTCTGTCGTGATATTACCATTTTCATCTGCGATTTTGTTTATTTCGATATGCTCTCTTCTTTTTTTGGTAAGATTTGCTAAGGGCTTGTCAATTTTGTTAATTCTTTCAAAGAACCAACTCCTTGTTTTGTTGATTCTTTCTATATTTTTTTTATTCCAAATCATTTAATTCTGCTTTGATTTTAATAATTTGCTTTCTCCTAATGGGTTTAGGGTTGGTTTGTTGCTCTTTTTCCAGGAGTTTAAGGTGAGACATTAACTAGTTGGTTTGCCATTTTCCCAACTTGCTGTTGTAGGCACTCAGCGCTATAAATTTTCCTCTGAGTACTGCCTTTGTTGTGTCCCTAAGGAGTTGATATTTGTGTGCTCCTTATTGTTAAATTTCATAAACAGTTGGATATCTGTTCTGATCTCTTCGATTACCCATTGTTTTTGATTCAACAATGTGTTGTTCAGTCTCCATGAGTTACAGGGTTTTCTTTGGTGGAGATGTGTGTTCAGCTCCAATTTGATGCCTTTATGGTCTGAGAGTGTGCATGGAATAATTTCAGTGTTTCTGAATCTGTCCGGGTTTGCTTTATGGCCTAAGATGTGGTCTATTTTGGAAAATGTTCCATGTGCTGCTGAGAAAAACGTATATTGTGGTGTTACTGGGTGGAATATTCTGCAGATGTCTGTTACATCTAGTCGGTCTATATAGTTGTTCAGTTCTAAGGTTTCTCTTTTGAGTTTTTGCCTTGTTGATCTGTCCATAGGTGAGAATGGTGTGTTAAACTCACCAACAATCACTGTATTTCGATCTATGTATGGTTTCAGTGTAAGTAAAGTTTGCTTGATGAAGTTTGGAGCTCCGGGATTGGGTGTGTAAATATTTAGGATCGTTATGTCTTCCTGGAGAAAAGATCCCTTTAGTAGTATGTTGTAACCTTCTTTGTCTTTTCTTACTAATTTTAGTTTGAAGTCTATTGTATCTGATATGAGGATGGCAACTTCAGCCTGTTTATGGGGGCAGTTATCTTGATAGAGTTTATTCCCACCTCTCACTTTCAAAAGATGATTGTTTTTGGTTAAGATGTGTCTCTTGAAGACAGCAGAACGATGGCTCTTGCTTTTTGATCCAACTAGACAGCCTATGCCGTTTAATTGGAGAGTTAAGTCCATTGATATTGAGAGTTAGGATTGAGAGATATTTATTAGTTCCTACCATTTTTAAAAGCTTTTAGTAGGGCCTGTGTCTTGACAGTACTTGTGGTCCTTAGATGGTATGGTGTTTAGGGGCCATTTCTTTCCCTATGTTGCATTTATTTTGGTTTTGTATGTATAGAGCATCGTTGAGAATTCTCTGTAGTGTTGGTTTTGTTTCGACATATTGTTGCATCTTTTCCCTGGAATGGAATGTTTTATTGTTCCCTCAGTTTGAATGAGAACTTAGCTGGCTACAGTATTCTTGGTTGGTAGTTATTTGATTTAAGGGCATGACATATATGCTTCCAGTCACTTCGTGCTTGCATGGTCTCTGCTGAGAAATCTGGGGTTATTCTGATTGGTTTGCCTTTATAGGTTACTGATCCCTTTTCCTTGGCTGCCTTTAGGATCTTTCCTTTCGTTTCTATTGATCCAGTTCAGATCACAATGTGGCAGTGGGATGTTCTTTTCTGGTCAGGTCTGTTTGGGGTTCTAAAAGCTTCTCATATCTGGATGGGCCTGCCCTTCTGGATATTTGGTAAATTCTCTGAGATGATTCCCTGAAGTATATTTCCAATACCATTGACCTCTTTCTCCACGCCCTCCTCAATACCAACTAGCCTTAAATTAGGCTTCCTAATTGTATCTTGGACCTCATGAAGCGCTCTCTCATATTTCCTAGATTTGGATTGACTCATTTTCTGTTCTTTATAATACCTAAATTATCTTCAGCCCCGGAAATTCTCTCCTCTGCAATGTCTAACCTGCTATCAAAGCTATCTCCTTTATTTTTCATCTCCCTTGTTTCTAATTACTCATTTTTGATGCCTTGCATCGCCTGTTTTAGATCATGTAGGGATTTCTTTATCTCCTTGATTTACTTTTGAGTGGTTAGCTCAGTAGCTTTATTTTCTTTGGACATTTGCTGGAGTTTGGTCACGTTTTTATTTGTGGATTCTATGAATTCATCCATCTTTCTTTGAAAAACCTTTATTATGGCCTCCTTTATGGCTTCTTCTTTTTCACTTATCACCTTGTTTTTGCTTTCCTCTTGTTCAGCTATGGCTTCCTCCATTATCTCTTTCTTTATATTTTCACATTTTTCATTAATGATGTTTATCAATTGCACTTATGTAGCACTTGGAAGACTCTCCTCTAGGTTTGCCAGTGACTGTTCCATTGTCTATTTACATTTGGTGGGGGATGTTGTTTCTTGATTTGAAATTTTCTTGAGTTTCTTGTTCTGCCCATTTGAAAATGGGAGCAAGATTACTACTAAATACGATTATAGTTTTTCAGATATAACCAACCAAGACCTCTGTAGCTGGCAGACACTAGATGTTCACAAGTTTTGATTGGTATTAACTCTTTCTTTTAGTGCACTTACAGACCAGTCTAATACAAGCACTGATAAGCGATTTATACCCAAAACAATAAGCTTCACAATCCAAACTCTATTGTCGTTAAGTCCCTCTGAGCCTAGAGAATAATTAACCACCTACATATACAATATTGCTCAACAGCCATCAAGTGGAGATCCGTGCAGTATAAGGGTTGAAAGACGAGCAGAGGTCCAGAGATAGAAAAAAAGAATGAGAGAGGTCAGGGGAGGTACAAAAGGATTAACGTAGGAGTGTACGAATATTGTAGTCATGAAGAAAAGGTATAGCATAAGGATAACTGACCTAAGTTGGTAAGTAGGTAGCATATTTGAGTACAAAGTTTGGAAAGTATTAGAATAAAACTTATATGTTGCTGCACGACTAGCTCTTAGCCCAACCAGTGGCCTCACAGGGGACCATGGGATGGATCTGTTTTTCTTGTCTACGTTGAGGGAAAGGGCTATTTCACAAGATGCAGAAGCGAAGATTTCAGAGGCAAATGCTGTGAGTGAATTAGCTCGTAAAAAGCATTTTTATTTTCTTTTATCTTTCTGCCAGTCTTGGGGCTTGAATTCAGGGCCTGAGAACTGTCCTCGGGTTTCCTCAAGTCTAGCCCTCTGCCACTTGAGCCACAGTGCCACATCTAGATTTTCTATCTATGTGATACTGAGCAATCAAACCCAGATCTTCATGGATGCTAGGCAAGCACTCTACCACTATGCCAAACTCTCAACCCTGACATAGTAATTATAAAGTCATCATCATCATCATCATATCCAAATATCTTTTCTCCTACAAAGAATGAACACTTAACTGTGTCTAATGCTTTTCTTTAATTTCACTAATTCTTCTGTGTTTTTCCCTCTTGCATTTTTTACACATGACAGCAAAGCTAATCATCAGGAAAAAATTGATTAGGATACAGAAACCTAATAATATCCTAGTAGATTGACGTCAAAAATATGTGCAAGATGCCCTGTGTGTTTGACCTAGTGTTAGAGTACTTGGCTACCAAGCAAAAAGACTCAGGTTTGATTCCTCATTACCACATACATAGAAAACGCTGCAAGTGGTGCTGTGGCTCGGTGGGACACCTAAAGCCTAAAGAAAGCCTAAGAACAATGTTCACACTCTGAGGTCAAGTCCCAAGACTAGCAAAAACAAAAAAAATCGACAAGGGGCAAAATGCAGGCAGAGAAGGCACTGTGAAGCAAATGTTTTGTAAAGGATGAGGGCAATGTTGACCCTTAAGTTTGGATCTTACCTAAGAAAGGCTCCTTGAGCCTGAGATCAGACTGGTAGTTGGGCCTAGTGGAAGACATTGGGATTGGACAAATAAGGTGTGCTGTTTACTACATCCACATGTATATTGTGAGATTGGAGGAGAGATTCAGCCTCCAGTATGTCCTTGGTGAGGTCTTTTGTGAGCAAGGATCTTTGGTCATTGGGCCCTGAAAGGTGACCCTGCCTCCCTCACAATGGAACAGAATATGGAACCCTGGTAACCAAGCCACTGTAACTAACAACCAGCTCAAGCCAGCTCACTTGGCCTGTGGCTCAGGAGGAAGAAAGATGTTGCTGTTCTGTTGCCCAAGGTCAGGAAACTCGAGTCTCAGGCATGGAAGTTGTGGATGTCTTACTCGAAGATGTACATGCTAGATCATTGCCAAGCCACAAATGCAGTATAACAGAACTTTCTCTAAGAAGAAGGCCAGGAAAATCCAGGGCAACCAGATGAGGTAAATTTCTAAGAAGAAATGTATTTGACCCCATCATCCTCCCCACACACTACAACTTTCTTTTTTTTCCATTTTTTTTATAATTAGTAACAGGGTTAGATGATATTTGCCAGATAGAAGGTGCATTAATTCACATACATTGATACCCTTTCACATGTCTTGTTACCCATTTCCCACCAACCCCACACCCCCCACCCGTGTTGGTTTTCCCCCCTTCCCTATCAAATTAGATATATCCAAATACAAATAAATTCAATATATAAGATAAAGTGAAATACTATACCAATATGGGATAACCAAGGGACAGCAAGCGAGATGAGAGACAACATAGTACATTAAGGACAACAATCATTCATTATATGGCTTTTGTGTCAATATCCTGGAGGTCCTTTCAATTAGCTTCACATTATATGGCCTTATATATGGCCTTTTGCTCTATTGACAATCTCTGCTAGTAGAGCCCAAGGTTTCTACTGATTATGACGAATGAGGGCAACCACTGAGAATAAGTTCCTTTGAGTCTGGCTTACTTCACTTAATATGATTTGTTCTAAGTCTTTCCATTTCCTAACAAATGGGGCGATGTCATTCTTTCTGACAGCAGCATAGAATTCCATTGTATACAAATACCACAACTTGTTGATCCACTCATCCACTGAGGGACATCTGGGTTGGTTCCATATCTTTGCTATGCTGAATTGTGCTGCAATGAACATTGTTGTGCTAGTGGGTTTAGTATGCCCTTGTTTCTGGATTGTTGAGTAAATGCCAAGTAGTGGAATTGCTGGGTCATAGGGGAGTTCTATGTTTAGCCTTTGAGGCACTGCCACACTGCTTTCCATAGTGGTTGAACGAGTTTGCACTCCCACCAACAGTGTAGTAGTGATCCCTCCTGGCCACATCCCCTCCAGCATCTGTTGTCATTCGTTTTCCTGATCCTGGCCATTCTAACTGGAGTGAGGTGGAATCTTAGAGTTGTTTTGATTTGCATTTCTTTTATGACCAGAGATGTGGAGCATTTCTTCATGTGTCTATAGGCCATTTTTGTTTCTTCTTCAGAGAAGACTCTCTTTAAGTCTTTGGCCCATTTTTAATGGGATGGGTGTTACTTTGGAGGTTAGTTTTGGAGTGATTCAATTTTTTGAGTTGTTGATATATTTTAGATATGAGGCCTTTGTCCGTTGTTTGGTTGGTGAAGATCTTCTCCCACTCTGTAGGCTTCCTGATTAGTTTACTAGCTATATCCGTTGCCATACAAAAGCTCTGCAGTTTAATGCAGTCTCACTTATCCAACCTTTCTCTGATTTGTTGTGATTCTTGGTCCTTATTAAGAAAGTTTGAACCTGTGCCAAGGAGGCCTAGTGTATCTCCTATTCCTTCCTGTAAACTTTCAGTGTGTCAGCTTTTACCTCCAGGTCTTTGATCCATTTGGAGTTAATTCTAGTGCAAGGTGACAAAGAAGGATCCAACTTTAGTTTTCTGCAGGTGTTTAACCAGTTCTGCCAGCACAACTTGTTGAAGAGGCTATCTTTCTTCCATTCTATATTTTTGGCTCCCTGGTCAAAGATTAGGTGGCCATAGGTCTGTGGTTTAACATCTGGGTCCGCAGTTCTACTCCATTGGACTTCAGGCCTGTTCTTGTGCCAGTACCAAGCTGTTTTGAGAATTATAGCTCTGTAATAGAGTCTTAAGTTTGGAATTGAAATTCCTCCAGCGCTGTTCTTTCTGCTAAGAAGTGTTTTTGCTATACGGGGTCTTTTATTATTCCATATGAAATTTTGAATTGCCTCTTCTATTTCTTTAAAGAATGACATTGGGATGTTGTTTGGTATTACATTGAATTTGGAGATAGCCCTTGGCAAGATTGTCATTTTCACAATGTTGATTCTTCCAATCCAGGAGCATGGGAGGTTTTTCCATTTCCTTACTTCTGCTTTAATTTCCTTTTTATTGGTTTTAAAGTTTTCATCTATACTGTCCTTTTCATTCTTAGTTAAGCTAATTGCTAGGTACTTTATTTTCTTTGAGGCTATTGTGAAAGGAATTTCTTTCCTGATTATTGCCTCTTTCCTCTCAGTGTTGGCGTAAAGTCAGGCAGTTGATTTGTGAGGGTTGATTTTATGGCCTGCTACCCTTCCAAAGCTTTGAATCAGCTCAAGGAGCTTGGGAGTAGAGTCTGTAGGATTCTTTAAATACAAAATCATGTCATCTTCAAAGAGGGATAGTCTTATTTCCTCTTTCCCTACTTGGATCCCCTTTATGCTTGTTTCTTGCCTTATTGCACTGCCTAGGCATTCTAGTACTATGTTAAAAAGGAGTGGAGAGAGTGGGCATCCTTGTCTCATTCCTGATTTTAGAGGGAATGGCTTTAGATTTTCACCATTAAGTATAATACTAGCAGTGGGTTTCTCATACACAGCCTTTATTACATTTAGAAATGTTCCATGGATTCTTAGTTTCTCCACATCTTTTAACATAAAGGGGTTTTGGATCTTGTCAAATGCCTTTTCCGCATCTATTGAGACAATCATGTGATTTTATCCCTGCTCCTGTTGATGTGTTGAATTATATTAATTGATTTGTGTATGTTGAACCAGCTTTGCCTCCCTGTGATGAATCCAGTTTGATCACAGTGTATAATTTTTTTGATGAGTTGTTGTAGACGGTTGGCCAGTATTTTGTTGAGAAGTTTTGCATCGATGTTCATCAAAGAAATGGGTCTACAGATCTCTTTCTTTGATGAATCTCTGTCTGGTTTGGGGATGAGGGATATACTGGCTTCACAGAATGAGTTTGGTAAAGAACCTTCATTTTCAATTTCGTTGAAGAGCCTGAGGAGTATTGGTGTGAGCTCTGCTTTGAAGACCCTATAGAATTCAGCTGTGAATCCATCTGGCCCTGGGCTCTTAAGTGGAAGTTGTCTAATTTCCATTTCTATTTCAGAGCTTGAAATAGGTCTGTTGAGTTGGGTTAGCTCTTCTTGGTTCAGTGTGGGTATGTTAATATTGTCTAGGAATTCATCCATTTCTTCTAGATCGCAAATTTGTTGGCGTAAAGGTTTGAGAAGTATTCCCTCATGATATTCTGGATCTTGGTAATTTCTGTCGTGATATTACCATTTTCATCTGCGATTTTGTTTATTTCGATATGCTCTCTTCTTTTTTTGGTAAGATTTGCTAAGGGCTTGTCAATTTTGTTAATTCTTTCAAAGAACCAACTCCTTGTTTTGTTGATTCTTTCTATATTTTTTTTATTCCAAATCATTTAATTCTGCTTTGATTTTAATAATTTGCTTTCTCCTAATGGGTTTAGGGTTGGTTTGTTGCTCTTTTTCCAGGAGTTTAAGGTGAGACATTAACTAGTTGGTTTGCCATTTTCCCAACTTGCTGTTGTAGGCACTCAGCGCTATAAATTTTCCTCTGAGTACTGCCTTTGTTGTGTCCCTAAGGAGTTGATATTTGTGTGCTCCTTATTGTTAAATTTCATAAACAGTTGGATATCTGTTCTGATCTCTTCGATTACCCATTGTTTTTGATTCAACAATGTGTTGTTCAGTCTCCATGAGTTACAGGGTTTTCTTTGGTGGAGATGTGTGTTCAGCTCCAATTTGATGCCTTTATGGTCTGAGAGTGTGCATGGAATAATTTCAGTGTTTCTGAATCTGTCCGGGTTTGCTTTATGGCCTAAGATGTGGTCTATTTTGGAAAATGTTCCATGTGCTGCTGAGAAAAACGTATATTGTGGTGTTACTGGGTGGAATATTCTGCAGATGTCTGTTACATCTAGTCGGTCTATATAGTTGTTCAGTTCTAAGGTTTCTCTTTTGAGTTTTTGCCTTGTTGATCTGTCCATAGGTGAGAATGGTGTGTTAAACTCACCAACAATCACTGTATTTCGATCTATGTATGGTTTCAGTGTAAGTAAAGTTTGCTTGATGAAGTTTGGAGCTCCGGGATTGGGTGTGTAAATATTTAGGATCGTTATGTCTTCCTGGAGAAAAGATCCCTTTAGTAGTATGTTGTAACCTTCTTTGTCTTTTCTTACTAATTTTAGTTTGAAGTCTATTGTATCTGATATGAGGATGGCAACTTCAGCCTGTTTATGGGGGCAGTTATCTTGATAGAGTTTATTCCCACCTCTCACTTTCAAAAGATGATTGTTTTTGGTTAAGATGTGTCTCTTGAAGACAGCAGAACGATGGCTCTTGCTTTTTGATCCAACTAGACAGCCTATGCCGTTTAATTGGAGAGTTAAGTCCATTGATATTGAGAGTAAGGATTGAGAGATATTTATTAGTTCCTACCATTTTTAAAAGCTTTTAGTAGGGCCTGTGTCTTGACAGTACTTGTGGTCCTTAGATGGTATGGTGTTTAGGGGCCATTTCTTTCCCTATGTTGCATTTATTTTGGTTTTGTATGTATAGAGCATCGTTGAGAATTCTCTGTAGTGTTGGTTTTGTTTCGACATATTGTTGCATCTTTTCCCTGGAATGGAATGTTTTATTGTTCCCTCAGTTTGAATGAGAGCTTAGCTGGCTACAGTATTCTTGGTTGGTAGTTATTTGATTTAAGGGCATGACATATATGCTTCCAGTCACTTCGTGCTTGCATGGTCTCTGCTGAGAAATCTGGGGTTATTCTGATTGGTTTGCCTTTATAGGTTACTGATCCCTTTTCCTTGGCTGCCTTTAGGATCTTTCCTTTCGTTTCTATTGATCCAGTTCAGATCACAATGTGGCAGTGGGATGTTCTTTTCTGGTCAGGTCTGTTTGGGGTTCTAAAAGCTTCTCATATCTGGATGGGCCTGCCCTTCTGGATATTTGGTAAATTCTCTGAGATGATTCCCAGAAGTATATTTCCAATACCATTGACCTCTTTCTCCACGCCCTCCTCAATACCAACTAGCCTTAAATTAGGCTTCCTAATTGTATCTTGGACCTCATGAAGCGCTCTCTCATATTTCCTAGATTTGGATTGACTCATTTTCTGTTCTTTATAATACCTAAATTATCTTCAGCCCCGGAAATTCTCTCCTCTGCAATGTCTAACCTGCTATCAAAGCTATCTCCTTTATTTTTCATCTCCCTTGTTTCTAATTACTCCTTTTTCATGCCTCGCATCGCCTGTTTTAGATCATGTATGGATTTCTTTATCTCCTTGATTTACTTTTGAGTGGTTAGCTCAGTAGCTTTATTTTCTTTGGACATTTGCTGGAGTTTGGTCACGTTTTTATTTGTGGATTCTATGAATTCATCCATCTTTCTTTGAAAAACCTTTATTATGGCCTCCTTTATGGCTTCTTCTTTTTCACTTATCACCTTGTTTTTGCTTTCCTCTTGTTCAGCTATGGCTTCCTCCATTATCTCTTTCTTTATATTTTCACATTTTCCATTAATGATGTTTATCAATTGCATTTATGTAGCACTTGGAAGACTCTCCTCTAGGTTTGCCAGTGACTGTTCCATTGTCTATTTACATTTGGTGGGGGATGTTGTTTCTTGATTTGAAATTTTCTTGAGTTTCTTGTTCTGCCCATTTGAAAATGGGAGCAAGATTACTACTAAATACGATTATAGTTTTTCAGATATAACCAACCTAGTCGTCTGTAGCTGGCAGACACTAGATGTTCACAAGTTTTGACTGTTATTGTCACTCTTTCTTTTTGTGCACTTACAGACCAGTCTAATACAACCACTGATAAGCGATTTATACCCAAAACAGTAAGCCTCTCAATCCAATCTCTATTGTCTTTAAGTCCCTCTGAGCCTACAGAATAATTAACCACCTACATATATAATATTGCTCAACAGCCATCCCGTGTAGATCCGTGCAGTATAAGGGTTGAAAGACGAGCAGAGGTCCAGAGATAGAAAAAGAGAATGATAGAGGTCAGGGGAGGTACAAGAGTATTAACGTAGGAGTGTAAGAATATTGCAGTAAAGAAGAAAAGGAATAGCATAAGGATAGCCGACCTAAGTTGGTAAGTAGGTAGCATATTTGAGTACAAAGTTTGGAAAATATTAGAATAAAACTTATGTGTTGTTGCACGACTAGCTCTTAGCCCAACCAGTGGCCTCACAGTGGACCATGGGACGGATCTGTTTTTCTTGTCTACGTTGAGGGAAAGGGGTATTTCACAAGATGCAGAAGAGAAGATTTCAGAAGCAAACGCTGTGAGTGAATTAGCTAGAAAAAAGCATTTTTATTTTCCTTTATCTTTCTGCCAGTCTTGGGGCTTGAATTCAGGGCCTGAGCACTGTCCTCGTGTTTTCTCAAGTCTAGCCCTCTGCCACTTGAGCCACAGTGCCACATCTAGATTTTCTATCTATGTGATACTGAGCAATCAAACCCAGATCTTCATGGATGCTAGGCAAGCACTCTACCACTATGCCAAACTCTCAACCCTGACATAGTAATTATAAAGTCATCATCATCATCATCATCATATCAAAATATCCTTTCTCCTACAAAGAATGAACACTTATCTATGTGTGTAATGCTTTTTTTTAATTTCTCTAATTCTTCTGTGTTTTTCCCTCTTGCATTTTTTACACATGACAGCATACTAATCATCAGGAAAAAATTGATTAGGATACAGAAACCTAATAATATCCTAGTAGATTGACGTCAAAAATATGTGCAAGATGCCCTGTGTGTTTGACCTACTGTTAGAGTACTTGGCTACCAAGCAAAAAGACTCAGGTTTGATTCCTCATTACCACATACATAGAAAACGCTGCAAGTGGTGCTGTGGCTCGGTGGGACACCTAAAGCCTAAAGAAAGCCCAAGAACAATGTTCACACTCTGAGGTCAAGTCCCAAGACTAGCAAAAACAAAAAAAAATCGACAAGGGGCAAAATGCAGGCAGAGAAGGCACTGTGAAGCAAATGTTTTGTAAAGGATGAGGGCAATATTGACCCTTAAGTCTGGATCTTACCTAAGAAAGGCTCCTTGAGCCTGAGACCAGACTGGTAGTTGGGCCTAGTGGAAGACATTGGGATTGGACAAATAAGGTGTGCTGTTTACTACATCCACATGAATATTGTGAGATTGGAGGAGAGATTCAGCCTCCAGTATGTCTTTGGTGAGGTCTTCGGTGAGCAAGGATCTTTGGTCATTGGGCCGTGAAAGGTGACCGTGCCTCCCTCACAATGGAACAGAATATGAAACCCTGGTAACCAAGCCACTGTAACTAACAACCAGCTCAAGCCAGCTCACTTGGCCTGTGGCTCAGGAGGAAGAAAGATGTTGCTGTGCTGTTGCCAAAGGTCAGGAAACTCGAGTCTCAGGCATGGAAGTTGTGGATGTCTTACTCGAAGATGTTCATGCTAGATCATTGCCAAGCCACAAATCCAGTATAACAGAACTTTCTCTAAGAAGAAGGCCAGGAAAATCCAGGGCAACCAGATGAGGTAAATTTCTAAGAAGAAATGTATTTGACCCCATCATCCTCCCTACACACTACAACTTTCATTTTTTTTCATTTTTTTATTGTAATTAGTAAAAGGGTTCGATGATATTTGCCAGATAGAAGGTGCATTAATTCACATACATTGATACCCTTTCACATGTCTTGGTACCCATTTCCCTCCAACCCCTCACCCCCCACCCGTCTTGGTTTTCCCCCCTTCCCTATCAAATTTCAAATATCCAAATACAAATAAATTCAATGTATAAGATAAAGTGAGATACTATACCAATATGGGATAACCAAGGTACAGCAAACGAGATGAGAGACAACATAGTACATTAAGGACAACAATCATTCATTATATGGCTTTTGTGTCAATATCCTGGAGGTCCTTTCAATTAGCTTCACATTATATGGCCTTATATATGGCCTTTTGCTCTATTGACAATCTCTGCTAGTAGAGCCCAAGGTTTCTACTGATTATGACGAATGAGGGAAACCACTGAGCCTAAGTTCCTTTGAGTCTGGCTTACTTCACTTAATATGATTTGTTCTAAGTCTTTCCATTTCCTAACAAATGGGGCGATGTCATTCTTTCTGACAGCAGCATAGAATTCCATTGTGTACAAATACCACAACTTGTTGATCCACTCATCAACTGAGGGACATCCGGGTTGGTTCCATATCTTTGCTATGGTGAATAGTGCTGCAATGAACATTGTTGTGCTAGTGGGTTTAGTATGCCCTTGTTTCTGGATTGTTGGGTAAATGCCAAGTAGGGAATTGCTGGGTCATAGGGGAGTTCTATGTTTAGCCTTTTGAGGCACTGCCACACTGCTTTCCATAGTGGTTGAACGAGTTTGCACTCCCACCAACAGTGTAGTAGTGATCCCTCCTGGCCACATCCCCTCCAGCATCTGTTGTCATTCGTTTTCCTGATCCTGGCCATTCTAACTGGAGTGAGGTGGAATCTTAGAGTTGTTTTGATTTGCATTTCTTTTATGACCAGAAATGTGGAGCATTTCTTCATGTGTCTATAGGCCATTTTTGTTTCTTCTTCAGAGAAGACTCTCTTTAAGTCTTTGGCCCATTTTTAATGGGATGGGTGTTACTTTGGAGGTTAGTTTTGGAGTGATTCAATTTTTTGAGTTGTTGATATATTTTAGATATGAGGTCTTTGTCCGTTGTTTGGTTGGTGAAGATCTTCTCCCACTCTGTAGGCTTCCTGATTAGTTTACTAGCTATATCCGTTGCCATACAAAAGCTCTGCAGTTTAATGCAGTCCCACGAATCCAGCCTTTCTCTAATTTGTTGTGATTCTTGGTCCTTATTAAGAATGTTTCGACCTGTGCCAAGGAGGCCTAGTGTATCTCCTATTCCTTCCTGTAAACTTTTCAGTGTGTCAGCTTTTACCTCCAGGTCTTTGATCCATTTGGAGTTAATTCTAGTGCAAGGTGACAAAGAAGGATCCAACTTTAGTTTTCTGCAGGTGTTTAACCAGTTCTGCCAGCCACAACTTGTTGAAGAGGCTATCTTTCTTCCATTCTATTTTTTTGGCTCCCTGGTCAAAGATTAGGTGGCCATAGGTCTGTGGTTTAATATCTGGGTCCGCAGTTCTACTCCATTGGACTTCAGGCCTGTTCTTTTGACAGTACCAAGCTGTTTTGGGAATTATAGCTCTGTAATAGAGCCTTAAGTTTGGAATTGAAATTCCTCCAGCGCTGTTCTTTCTGCTAGGGAAGTGTTTTTGCTATACGGGGTCTTTTATTATTCCATATGAAATTTTGAATTGCCTCTTCTATGTCTTTAAAGAATGACATTGGGATGTTGATGGGTATTACATTGAATTTGCAGATAGCCCTAGGCAAGATTGTCATTTTCACAATGTTGATTCTTCCATTCCAGGAGCATGGGAGGTTTTTCCATTTCCTTAGTTCTGCTTTAATTTCCTTTTTTAGGGTTTTAAAGTTTTCATCTAAACGGTCCTTTACATTCTTAGTTAAGCTAATTGCTAGGTACTTTATTTTCTTTGAGGCTATTGTGAAAGGATTTTCTTTCCTGATTATTGCCTCATTCCTCTCAGTGTTGGCGTAAAGTAAGGCAGTTGATTTGTGAGGGTTGATTTTATGGCCTGCTACCCTTCCAAAGCTTTGAATCAGCTCAAGGAGCTTGGGAGTAGAGTCTATAGGATTCTTTAAATACAGAATCATGTCATCTGCAAAGAGGGATAGTTTTATTTCCTCTTTCCCTACTTGGATCCCCTTTATGCTTGCTTCTTGCCATATTGCACTGCCTAGGAATTCTAGTACTATGTTAAAAAGGAGTGGAGAGAGTGGGCATCCTTGTCTCGTTCCTGATTTTAGAGGGAATGGCTTTAGATTTTCACCATTAAGTATAATACTAGCAGTGGGTTTCTCATACACAGCCTTTATTACATTGAGAAATGTTCCATGGATTCCTAGTTATTCCACATCTTTTAACATAAAGGGGTTTTGGATCTTGTCAAATGCCTTTTCCGCATCTATTGAGACAATCATGTGATTTTATCCCTGCTCCTATTGATGTGTTGAATTATATTAATTGATTTGTGTATGTTGAACCAGCTTTGCCTCCCTGTGATGAATCCAGTTTGATCACAGTGTATAATTTTTTTGATGAGTTGTTGTAGACGGTTGGCCAGTATTTTGTTGAGAAGTTTTGCATCGATGTTCATCAAAGAAATGGGTCTATAGATCTCTTTCTTTGATGAATCTATGTCTGGTTTGGGGATGAGGGATATACTGGCTTCACAGAATGAGTTTGGTAAAGAACCTTCATTTTCAATTTCGTTGAAGAGCCTGAGGAGTATTGGTGTGAGCTCTGCTTTGAAGACCTTATAGAATTCAGCTGTGAATCCATCTGGCCCTGGGCTCTTAAGTGGAAGTTGTCTAATTTCCATTTCTATTTCAGAGCTTGAAATAGGTCTGTTGAGTTGGGTTAGCTCTTCTTGGTTCAGTGTGGGTATGTTAATATTGTCTAGGAATTCATCCATTTCTTCTAGATCGCAAATTTGTTGGCGTAAAGGTTTGAGAAGTATTCCCTCATGATATTCTGGATCTTGGTAATTTCTGTCGTGATATTACCATTTTCATCTGCGATTTTGTTTATTTCGATATGCTCTCTTCTTTTTTTGGTAAGATTTGCTAAGGGCTTGTCAATTTTGTTAATTCTTTCAAAGAACCAACTCCTTGTTTTGTTGATTCTTTCTATATTTTTTTTATTCCAAATCATTTAATTCTGCTTTGATTTTAATAATTTGCTTTCTCCTAATGGGTTTAGGGTTGGTTTGTTGCTCTTTTTCCAGGAGTTTAAGGTGAGACATTAACTAGTTGGTTTTCCATTTTCCCAACTTGCTGTTGTAGGCACTCAGCGCTATAAATTTTCCTCTGAGTACTGCCTTTGTTGTGTCCCTAAGGAGTTGATATTTGTGTGCTCCTTATTGTTAAATTTCATAAACAGTTGGATATCTGTTCTGATCTCTTCGATTACCCATTGTTTTTGATTCAACAATGTGTGGTTCAGTCTCCATGAGTTACAGGGTTTTCTTTGGTGGAGATGTGTGTTCAGCTCCAATTTGATGCCTTTATGGTCTGAGAGTGTGCATGGAAAAATTTCAGTGTTTCTGAATCTGTCCGGGTTTGCTTTATGGCCTAAGATGTGGTCTATTTTGGAAAATGTTCCATGTGCTGCTGAGAAAAACGTATATTGTGGTGTTACTGGGTGGAATATTCTGCAGATGTCTGTTACATCTAGTCGGTCTATATAGTTGTTCAGTTCTAAGGTTTCTCTTTTGAGTTTTTGCCTTGTTGATCTGTCCATAGGTGAGAATGGTGTGTTAAACTCACCAACAATCACTGTATTTCGATCTATGTATGGTTTCAGTGTAAGTAAAGTTTGCTTGATGAAGTTTGGAGCTCCGGGATTGGGTGTGTAAATATTTAGGATCGTTATGTCTTCCTGGAGAAAAGATCCCTTTAGTAGTATGTTGTAACCTTCTTTGTCTTTTCTTACTAATTTTAGTTTGAAGTCTACTGTATCTGATATGATGATGGCAACTCCAGCCTGTTTATGGGGGCAGTTATCTTGACAGAGTTTATTCCAACCTCTCACTTTCAAAAGATGATTGTTTTTGGTTAAGATGTGTCTCTTGAAGACAGCAGAACGATGGCTCTTGCTTTTTGATCCAACTAGACAGCCTATGCCGTTTAATTGGAGAGTTAAGTCCATTGATATTGAGAGTTAGGATTGAGAGATTTTTATTAGTTCCTACCATTTTTAAAAGCTTTTAGTAGGGCCTGTGTCTTGACAGTACTTGTGGTCCTTAGATGGTATGCTGTTTAGGTGCCATTTCTTTCCCTATGTTGCATTTATTTTGGTTTTGTATGTATAGAGCATCGTTGAGAATTCTCTGTAGTGTTGGTTTTGTTTCGACATATTGTTGCATCTTTTCCCTGGAATGGAATGTTTTTATTGTTCCCTCAGTTTGAATGAGAGCTTAGCTGGCTACAGTATTCTTGGTTGGTAGTTATTTGATTTAAGGGCATGACATATATGCTTCCAGTCACTTCGTGCTTGCATGGTCTCTGCTGAGAAATCTGGGGTTATTCTGATTGGTTTGCCTTTATAGGTTACTGATCCCTTTTCCCTGGCTGCCTTTAGGATCTTTCCTTTCGTTTCTATTGATCCAGTTCAGATCACAATGTGGCGGTGGGATGTTCTTTTCTGGTCAGGTCTGTTTGGGGTTCTAAAAGCTTCTCATATCTGGATGGGCCTGCCCTTCTGGATATTTGGTAAATTCTCTGAGATGATTCCCTGAAGTATATTTCCAATACCATTGACCTCTTTCTCCACGCCCTCCTCAATACCAACTAGCCTTAAATTAGGCTTCCTAATTGTATCTTGGACCTCATGAAGCGCTCTCTCATATTTCCTAGATTTGGATTGACTCATTTTCTGTTCTTTATAATACCTAAATTATCTTCAGCCCCGGAAATTCTCTCCTCTGCATTGTCTAACCTGCTATCAAAGCTATCTCCTTTATTTTTCATCTCCCTTGTTTCTAATTACTCATTTTTGATGCCTTGCATCTCCTGTTTTAGATCATGTATGGATTTCTTTATCTCCTTGATTTACTTTTGAGTGGTTAGCTCAGTAGCTTTATTTTCTTTGGACATTTGCTGGAGTTTGGTCACGTTTTTATTTGTGGATTCTATGAATTCATCCATCTTTCTTTGAAAAACATTTATTATGGCCTCCATTATGGCTTCTTCTTTTTCACTTATCACCTTGTTTTTGCTTTCCTCTTGTTCAGCTATGGCTTCCTCCATTATCTCTTTCTTTATATTTTCACATTTTCCATTAATGATGTTTATCAATTGCATTTATGTAGCACTTGGAAGACTCTCCTCTAGGTTTGCCAGTGACTGTTCCATTGTCTATTTACATTTGGTGGGGGATGTTGTTTCTTGATTTGAAATTTTCTTGAGTTTCTTGTTCTGCCCATTTGAAAATGGGAGCAAGATTACTACTAAATACGATTATAGTTTTTCAGATATAACCAACCTAGACCTCTGTAGCTGGAAGACACTAGGTGTTCACAAGTTTTGATTGGTATTAACTCTTTCTTTTAGTGCACTTACAGACCAGTCTAATATAACCACTGATAAGCGATTTATACCCAAAACAATAAGCTTCACAATCCAAACTCTATTGTCGTTAAGTCCCTCTGAGCCTAGAGAATAATTAACCACCTACATATACAATATTGCTCAACAGCCAACAAGTGGAGATCCGTGCAGTATAAGGGTTGAAAGACGAGCAGAGGTCCAGAGATAGAAAAAAAGAATGAGAGAGGTCAGGGGAGGTACAAAAGGATTAACGTAGGAGTGTACGAATATTGTAGTCATGAAGAAAAGGTATAGCATAAGGATAACTGACCTAAGTTGGTAAGTAGGTAGCATATTTGAGTACAAAGTTTGGAAAGTATTAGAATAAAACTTATATGTTGCTGCACGACTAGCTCTTAGCCCAACCAGTGGCCTCACAGGGGACCATGGGATGGATCTGTTTTTCTTGTCTACGTTGAGGGAAAGGGCTATTTCACAAGATGCAGAAGCGAAGATTTCAGAAGCAAATGCTGTGAGTGAATTAGCTCGTAAAAAGCATTTTTATTTTCTTTTATCTTTCTGCCAGTCTTGGGGCTTGAATTCAGGGCCTGAGAACTGTCCTCGAGTTTCCTCAAGTCTAGCCCTCTGCCACTTGAGCCACAGTGCCACATCTAGATTTTCTATCTATGTGATACTGAGCAATCAAACCCAGATCTTCATGGATGCTAGGCAAGCACTCTACCACTATGCCAAACTCTCAACCCTGACATAGTAATTATAAAGTCATCATCATCATCATCATATCCAAATATCTTTTCTCCTACAAAGAATGAACACTTAACTGTGTCTAATGCTTTTCTTTAATTTCACTAATTCTTCTGTGTTTTTCCCTCTTGCATTTTTTACACATGACAGCAAAGCTAATCATCAGGAAAAAATTGATTAGGATACAGAAACCTAATAATATCCTAGTAGATTGACGTCAAAAATATGTGCAAGATGCCCTGTGTGTTTGACCTCGTGGTAGAGTACTTGGCTACCAAGCAAAAAGACTCAGGTTTGATTCCTCATTACCACATACATAGAAAATGCTGCAAGTGGTGCTGTGGCTCGGTGGGACAGCTAAAGCCTAAAGAAAGCCCAAGAACAATGTTCACACTCTGAGGTCAAGTCCCAAGACTAGCAAAAACAAAAAAAATTCGACAAGGGGCAAAATGCAGGCAGAGAAGGCACTGTGAAGCAAATGTTTTGTAAAGGATGAGGGCAATATTGACCCTTAAGTTTGGATCTTACCTAAGAAAGGCTCCTTGAGCCTGAGACCAGACTGGTAGTTGGGCCTAGTGGAAGACATTGGGATTGGACAAATAAGGTGTGCTGTTTACTACATCCACATGTATATTGTGAGATTGGAGGAGAGATTCAGCCTCCAGTATGTCTTTGGTGAGGTCTTTTGTGAGCAAGGATCTTTGGTCATTGGGCCCTGAAAGGTGACCCTGCCTCCCTCACAATGGAACAGAATATGAAACCCTGGTAACCAAGCCAGTGTAACTAACAACCAGCTCAAGCCAGCTCACTTGGCCTGTGGCTCAGGAGGAAGAAAGATGTTGCTGTGCTGTTGCCAAAGGTCAGGAAACTCGAGTCTCAGGCATGGAAGTTGTGGATGTCTTACTCGAAGATGTTCATGCTAGATCATTGCCAAGCCACAAATGCAGTATAACAGAACTTTCTCTAAGAAGAAGGCCAGGAAAATCAAGGGCAACCAGATGAGGTAAATTTCTAAGAAGAAATGTATTTGACCCCATCATCCTCCCTACACACTACAACTTTCTTTTTTTTTTTCATTTTTTTATTGTAATTAGTAAAAGGGTTCGATGATATTTGCCAGATAGAAGGTGCATTAATTCACATACATTGATACCCTTTCACATGTCTTGGTACCCATTTCCCTCCAACCCCACACCCCCCACCCGTCTTGGGTTTCCCCCCTTCCCTATCAAATTTCAAATATCCAAATACAAATAAATTCAATGTATAAGATAAAGTGAGATACTATACCAATATGGGATAACCAAGGTACAGCAAACGAGATGAGAGACAACATAGTACATTAAGGACAACAATCATTCATTATATGGCTTTTGTGTCAATATCCTGGAGGTCCTTTCAATTAGCTTCACATTATATGGCCTTATATATGGCCTTTTGCTCTATTGACAATCTCTGCTAGTAGAGCCCAAGGTTTCTACTGATTATGACGAATGAGGGAAACCACTGAGCCTAAGTTCCTTTGAGTCTGGCTTACTTCACTTAATATGATTTGTTCTAAGTCTTTCCATTTCCTAACAAATGGGGCGATGTCATTCTTTCTGACAGCAGCATAGAATTCCATTGTGTACAAATACCACAACTTGTTGATCCACTCATCAACTGAGGGACATCTGGGTTGGTTCCATATCTTTGCTATGGTGAATAGTGCTGCAATGAACATTGTTGTGCTAGTGGGTTTAGTATGCCCTTGTTTCTGGATTGTTGGGTAAATGCCAAGTAGGGAATTGCTGGGTCATAGGGGAGTTCTATGTTTAGCCTTTTGAGGCACTGCCACACTGCTTTCCATAGTGGTTGAACGAGTTTGCACTCCCACCAACAGTGTAGTAGTGATCCCTCCTGGCCACATCCCCTCCAGCATCTGTTGTCATTCGTTTTCCTGATCCTGGCCATTCTAACTGGAGTGAGGTGGAATCTTAGAGTTGTTTTGATTTGCATTTCTTTTATGACCAGAGATGTGGAGCATTTCTTCATGTGTCTATAGGCCATTTTTGTTTCTTCTTCAGAGAAGACTCTCTTTAAGTCTTTGGCCCATTTTTAATGGGATGGGTGTTACTTTGGAGGTTAGTTTTGGAGTGATTCAATTTTTTGAGTTGTTGATATATTTTAGATATGAGGCCTTTGTCCGTTGTTTGGTTGGTGAAGATCTTCTCCCACTCTGTAGGCTTCCTGATTAGTTTACTAGCTATATCCGTTGCCATACAAAAGCTCTGCAGTTTAATGCAGTCCCACGAATCCAGCCTTTCTCTGATTTGTTGTGATTCTTGGTCCTTATTAAGAATGTTTCGACCTGTGCCAAGGAGGCCTAGTGTATCTCCTATTCCTTCCTGTAAACTTTTCAGTGTGTCAGCTTTTACCTCCAGGTCTTTGCTCCATTTGGAGTTAATTCTAGTGCAAGGTGACAAAGAAGGATCCAACTTTAGTTTTCTGCAGGTGTTTAACCAGTTCTGCCAGCACAACTTGTTGAAGAGGCTATCTTTCTTCCATTCTATTTTTTTGGCTCCCTGGTCAAAGATTAGGTGGCCATAGGTCTGTGGTTTAATATCTGGGTCCGCAGTTCTACTCCATTGGACTTCAGGCCTGTTCTTGTGACAGTACCAAGCTGTTTTGGGAATTATAGCTCTGTAATAGAGCCTTAAGTTTGGAATTGAAATTCCTCCAGCGCTGTTCTTTCTGCTAAGAAGTGTTTTTGCTATACGGGATCTTTTATTATTCCATATGAAATTTTGAATTGCCTCTTCTATGTCTTTAAAGAATGACATTGGGATGTTGATGGGTATTACATTGAATTTGGAGATAGCCCTTGGCAAGATTGTCATTTTCACAATGTTGATTCTTCCATTCCAGGAGCATGGGAGGTTTTTCCATTTCCTTAGTTCTGCTTTAATTTCCTTTTTTAGGGTTTTAAAGTTTTCATCTAAACGGTCCTTTACATTCTTAGTTAAGCTAATTGCTAGGTACTTTATTTTCTTTGAGGCTATTGTGAAAGGATTTTCTTTCCTGATTATTGCCTCGTTCCTCTCAGTGTTGGCGTAAAGTAAGGCAGTTGATTTGTGAGGGTTGATTTTATGGCCTGCTACCCTTCCAAAGCTTTGAATCAGCTCAAGGAGCTTGGGAGTAGAGTCTATAGGATTCTTTAAATACAGAATCATGTCATCTGAAAAGAGGGATAGTTTTATTTCCTCTTTCCCTACTTGGATCCCCTTTATGCTTGCTTCTTGCCATATTGCACTGCCTAGGAATTCTAGTACTATGTTAAAAAGGAGTGGAGAGAGTGGGCATCCTTGTCTCGTTCCTGATTTTAGAGGGAATGGCTTTAGATTTTCACCATTAAGTATAATACTAGCAGTGGGTTTCTCATACACAGCCTTTATTACATTGAGAAATGTTCCATGGATTCCTAGTTTCTCCACATCTTTTAACATAAAGGGGTTTTGGATCTTGTCAAATGCCTTTTCCGCATCTATTGAGACAATCATGTGATTTTTTCCCTGCTCCTGTTGATGTGTTGAATTATATTAATTGATTTGTGTATGTTGAACCAGCTTTGCCTCCCTGTGATGAATCCAGTTTGATCACAGTGTATAATTTTTTTGATGAGTTGTTGTAGACGGTTGGCCAGTATTTTGTTGAGAAGTTTTGCATCGATGTTCATCAAAGAAATGGGTCTATAGATCTCTTTCTTTGATGAATCTCTGTCTGGTTTGGGGATGAGGGATATACTGGCTTCACAGAATGAGTTTGGTAAAGAACCTTCATTTTCAATTTCGTTGAAGAGCCTGAGGAGTATTGGTGTGAGCTCTGCTTTGAAGACCTTATAGAATTCAGCTGTGAATCCATCTGGCCCTGGGCTCTTTTTAAGTGGAAGTTGTCTAATTTCCATTTCTATTTCAGAGCTTGAAATAGGTCTGTTGAGTTGGGTTAGCTCTTCTTGGTTCAGTGTGGGTATGTTAATATTGTCTAGGAATTCATCCATTTCTTCTAGATCGCAAATTTGTTGGCGTAAAGGTTTGAGAAGTATTCCCTCATGATATTCTGGATCTTGGTAATTTCTGTCGTGATATTACCATTTTCATCTGCGATTTTGTTTATTTCGATATGCTCTCTTCTTTTTTTGGTAAGATTTGCTAAGGGCTTGTCAATTTTGTTAATTCTTTCAAAGAACCAACTCCTTGTTTTGTTGATTCTTTCTATATTTTTTTTATTCCAAATCATTTAATTCTGCTTTGATTTTAATAATTTGCTTTCTCCTAATGGGTTTAGGGTTGGTTTGTTGCTCTTTTTCCAGGAGGTTAAGGTGAGACATTAACTAGTTGGTTTGCCATTTTCCCAACTTGCTGTTGTAGGCACTCAGCGCTATAAATTTTCCTCTGAGTACTGCCTTTGTTGTGTCCCTAAGGAGTTGATATTTGTGTGCTCCTTATTGTTAAATTTCATAAACAGTTGGATATCTGTTCTGATCTCTTCGATTACCCATTGTTTTTGATTCAACAATGTGTTGTTCAGTCTCCAAGAGTTACAGGGTTTTCTTTGGTGGAGATGTGTGTTCAGCTCCAATTTGATGCCTTTATGGTCTGAGAGTGTGCATGGAATAATTTCAGTGTTTCTGAATCTGTCCGGGTTTGCTTTATGGCCTAAGATGTGGTCTATTTTGGAAAATGTTCCATGTGCTGCTGAGAAAAACATATATTGTGGTGTTACTGGGTGGAATATTCTGCAGATGTCTGTTACATCTAGTCGGTCTGTATAGTTGTTCAGTTCTAAGGTTTCTCTTTTGAGATTTGCCTTGTTGATCTGTCCATAGGTGAGAATGGTGTGTTAAACTCACCAACAATCACTGTATTTCGATCTATGTATGGTTTCAGTGTAAGTAAAGTTTGCTTGATGAAGTTTGGAGCTCCGGGATTGGGTGTGTAAATATTTAGGATCGTTATGTCTTCCTGGAGAAAAGATCCCTTTAGTAGTATGTTGTAACCTTCTTTGTCTTTTCTTACTAATTTTCGTTTGAAGTCTATTGTAACTGATATGAGGATGGCAACTCCAGCCTGTTTATGGGGGCAGTTAGCTTGATAGAGTTTATTCCAACCTCTCACTTTCAAAAGATGATTGTTTTTGGTTAAGATGTGTCTCTTGAAGACAGCAGAACGATGGCTCTTGCTTTTTGATCCAACTAGACAGCCTATGCCGTTTAATTGGAGAGTTAAGTCCATTGATATTGAGAGTTAGGATTGAGAGATATTTATTAGTTCCTACCATTTTTAAAAGCTTTTAGTAGGGCCTGTGTCTTGACAGTTTTTGTGGTCCTTAGATGGTATGCTGTTTAGGTGCCATTTCTTTCCCTATGTTGCATTTATTTTGGTTTTGTATGTATAGAGCATCGTTGAGAATTCTCTGTAGTGTTGGTTTTGTTTCGACATATTGTTGCATCTATTCCCTGGAATGGAATTTTTTATTGTTCCCTCAGTTTGAATGAGCGCTTAGCTGGCTACAGTATTCTTGGTTGGTAGTTATTTGATTTAAGGGCATGACATATATGCTTCCAGTCACTTCGTGCTTGCATGGTCTCTGCTGAGAAATCTGGGGTTATTCTGATTGGATTGCCTTTATAGGTTACTGGTCCCTTTTCCTTGGCTGCCTTTAGGATCTTTCCTTTCGTTTCTATTGATCCAGTTCGGATCACAATGTGGAGGTGGGATGTTCTTTTCTGGTCAGTTCTGTTTGGGGTTCTAAAAGCTTCTCGTATCTGGATGGGCCTGCCCTTCTGGATATTTGGTAAATTCTCTGAGATGATTCCCTGAAGTATATTTCCAATACCATTGACCTCCTTCTCCACGCCCTCCTCAATACCAACTAGCCTTAAATTAGGCTTCCTAATTGTATCTTGGACCTCATGAAGCGCTCTCTCATATTTCCTAGATTTGGATTGACTCATTTTCTGTTCTTTATAATACCTAAATTATCTTCAGCCCCGGAAATTCTCTCCTCTGCATTGTCTAACCTGCTATCAAAGCTATCTCCTTTATTTTTCATCTCCCTTGTTTCTAATTACTCATTTTTGATGCCTTGCATCTCCTGTTTTAGATCATGTATGGATTTCTTTATCTCCTTGATTTACTTTTGAGTGGTTAGCTCAGTAGCTTTATTTTCTTTGGACATTTGCTGGAGTTTGGTCACGTTTTTATTTGTGGATTCTATGAATTCATCCATCTTTCTTTGAAAAACCTTTATTATGGCCTCCATTATGGCTTCTTCTTTTTCACTTATCACCTTGTTTTTGCTTTCCTCTTGTTCAGCTATGGCTTCCTCCATTATCTCTTTCTTTATATTTTCACATTTTCCATTAATGATGTTTATCAATTGCATTTATGTAGCACTTGGAAGACTCTCCTCTAGGTTTGCCAGTGACTGTTCCATTGTCTATTTACATTTGGTGGGGGATGTTGTTTCTTGATTTGAAATTTTCTTGAGTTTCTTGTTCTGCCATTTGAAAATGGGAGCAAGATTACTACTAAATACGATTATAGTTTTTCAGATATAACCAACCTAGACCTCTGTAGCTGGCAGACACTAGGTGTTCACAAGTTTTGATTGGTATTAACTCTTTCTTTTAGTGCACTTACAGACCAGTCTAATACAAGCACTGATAAGCGATTTATACCCAAAACAATAAGCTTCACAATCCAAACTCTATTGTCGTTAAGTCCCTCTGAGCCTAGAGAATAATTAACCACCTACATATACAATATTGCTCAACAGCCATCAAGTGGAGATCCGTGCAGTATAAGGGTTGAAAGACGAGCAGAGGTCCAGAGATAGAAAAAAAGAATGAGAGAGGTCAGGGGAGGTACAAAAGGATTAACGTAGGAGTGTACGAATATTGTAGTCATGAAGAAAAGGTATAGCATAAGGATAACTGACCTAAGTTGGTAAGTAGGTAGCATATTTGAGTACAAAGTTTGGAAAGTATTAGAATAAAACTTATATGTTGCTGCACGACTAGCTCTTAGCCCAACCAGTGGCCTCACAGTGGACCATGGGATGGATCTGTTTTTCTTGTCTACGTTGAGGGAAAGGGCTATTTCACAAGATGCAGAAGCGAAGATTTCAGAAGCAAATGCTGTGAGTGAATTAGCTCGTAAAAAGCATTTTTATTTTCTTTTATCTTTCTGCCAGTCTTGGGGCTTGAATTCAGGGCCTGAGAACTGTCCTCGGGTTTCCTCAAGTCTAGCCCTCTGCCACTTGAACCACAGTGCCACATCTAGATTTTCTATCTATGTGATACTGAGCAATCAAACCCAGATCTTCATGGATGCTAGGCAAGCACTCTACCACTATGCCAAACTCTCAACCCTGACATAGTAATTATAAAGTCATCATCATCATCATCATATCCAAATATCTTTTCTCCTACAAAGAATGAACACTTAACTGTGTCTAATGCTTTTCTTTAATTTCACTAATTCTTCTGTGTTTTTCCCTCTTGCATTTTTTACACATGACAGCAAAGCTAATCATCAGGAAAAAATTGATTAGGATACAGAAACCTAATAATATCCTAGTAGATTGACGTCAAAAATATGTGCAAGATGCCCTATGTGTTTGACCTAGTGGTAGAGTCCTTGGCTACCAAGCAGTAAGCCTCAGGTTTGATTCCTCATTACCAAATACATAGAAAACGCTGCAAGTGGTGCTGTGGCTCGGTGGGACAGCTAAAGCCTAAAGAAAGCCCAAGGACAATGTTCACACTCTGAGGTCAAGTCCCAAGACTAGCAAAAACAAAAAAATTCGACAAGGGGCAAAATGCAGGCAGAGAAGGCACTGTGAAGCAAATGTTTTGTAAAGGATGAGGGCAATATTGACCCTTAAGTTTGGATCTTACCTAAGAAAGGCTCCTTGAGCCTGAGACCAGACTGGTAGTTGGGCCTAGTGGAAGACATTGGGATTGGACAAATAAGGTGTGCTGTTTACTACATCCACATGTATATTGTGAGATTGGAGGAGAGATTCAGCCTCCAGTATGTCTTTGGTGAGGTCTTTTGTGAGCAAGGATCTTTGGTCATTGGGCCCTGAAAGGTGACCCTGCCTCCCTCACAATGGAACAGAATATGGAAACCTGGTAACCAAGCCACTGTAACTAACAACCAGCTCAAGCCAGCTCACTTGGCCTGTGGCTCAGGAGGAATAAACATGTTGCTGTGCTGTTGCCAAAGGTCAGGAAACTCGAGTCTCAGGCATGGAAGATGTGGAGGTCTTACTCGAAGATGTACATGCTAGATCATTGCCAAGCCACAAATCCAGTATAACAGAACTTTCTCTAAGAAGAAGGCCAGGAAAATCCAGGGCAACCAGATGAGGTAAATTTCTGAGAAGAAATGTATTTGACCCCATCATCCTCCCCACACACTACAACTTTCTTTTTTTTTCACTTTTTTATTGTAATTAGTAAAAGGGTTAGATGATATTTGCCAGATAGAAGGTGCATTAATTCACATACATTGATACCCTTCCACATGTCTTGGTACCCATTTCCCTCCAACCCCACACCCCCCACCCGTCTTGGTTTTCCCCCCTTCCCTATCAAATTTCAAATATCCAAATACAAATAAATTCAATATATCAGATAACAAAGTGAGATACTATACCAATATGGGATAACCAAGGGACAGCAAGCGAGATGAGAGACAACATAGTACATTAAGGACAACAATCATTCATTATATGGCTTTTGTGTCAATATCCTGGAGGTCCTTTCAATTAGCTTCACATTATATGGCCTTATATATGGCCTTTTGCTCTATTGACAATCTCTGCTAGTAGAGCCCAAGGTTTCTACTGATTATGACGAATGAGGGAAACCACTGAGCCTAAGTTCCTTTGAGTCTGGCTTACTTCACTTAATATGATTTGTTCTAAGTCTTTCCATTTCCTAACAAATGGGGCGATGTCATTCTTTCTGACAGCAGCATAGAATTCCATTGTGTACAAATACCACAACTTGTTGATCCACTCATCAACTGAGGGACATCTGGGTTGGTTCCATATCTTTGCTATGGTGAATAATGCTGCAATGAACATTGTTGTTCTAGTGGGTTTAGTATGCCCTTGTTTCTGGATTGTTGGGTAAATGCCAAGTACTGGAATTGCTGGGTCATAGGGGAGTGGTATGTGTAGCGTTTTGAGGCACTGCCGCACTGCTTTCCATAGGGGTTGAACGAGTTTGCACTCCCACCAACAGTGTAGTAGTGATCCCTCCTGACCACATCCCCTCCAGCATCTGTTGTCATTCGTTTTCCTGATCCTGGCCATTCTAACTGGAGTTAGGTGGAATCTTAGAGTTGTTTTGATTTGCATTTCTTTTATGACCAGAGATGTGGAGCATTTCTTCATGTGTCTATAGGCCATTTTTGTTTCTTCTTCAGAGAAGACTCTCTTAAGTCTTTGGCCCATTTTTAATGGGATGGGTGTTACTTTGGAGGTTAGTTTTGGAGTGATTCAATTTTTTGAGTTGTTGATATATTTTAGATATGAGGCCTTTGTCCGTTGTTTGGTTGGTGAAGATCTTCTCCCACTCTGTAGGCTTCCTGATTAGTTTACTAGCTATATCCGTTGCCATACAAAAGCTCTGCAGTTTAATGCAGTCCCACTTATCCAGCCTTTCTCTGATTTGTTGTGATTCTTGGTCCTTATTAAGAAAGTTTCGACCTGTGCCAAGGAGGCCTAGTGTATCTCCTATTCCTTCCTGTAAACTTTTCAGTGTGTCAGCTTTTACCTGCAGGTCTTTGATCCATTTGGAGTTAATTCTAGTGCAAGGTGACAAAGAAGGACCCAACTTTAGTTTTCTGCAGGTGTTTAACCAGTTCTGCCAGCACAACTTGTTGAAGAGTCTATCTTTCTTCCATTCTATTTTTTGGTTCCCTGGTCAAAGATTAGGTGGCCATAGGTCTGTGGTTTAATATCTGGGTCCGCATTTCTCCTCCAATGGACTTCAGGCCTGTTCTTGTGCCAGTACCAAGCTGTTTTGGGAATTATAGCTCTGTAAGAGAGTCTTAAGTTTGGAATTGAAATTCCTCCAGCGCTGTTCTTTCTGCTAAGAAGTATTTTTGCTATAGGGGACTTTTATTATTACATATGAAATTTTGAATTACCTCTGCTATTTCTTTAAAGAATGACATTGGGATGTTGATTGGTATTACATTGAATTTGTAGATAGCCCTTGGCAAGATTGTCATTTTCACAATGTTGATTCTTCCAATCCAGGAGCATGGGAGGTTTTTACATTTCCTTAGTTCTGCTTTAATTTCCTTTTTTATGGTTTTAAAGTTTTCATCTAAACGGTCCTTTACATTCTTAGTTAAGCTAATTGCTAGGTACTTTATTTTCTTTGAGGCTATTGTGAAAGGATTTTCTTTCCTGATTATTGCCTCGTTCCTCTCACTGTTGGCGTAAAGGAAGGCAGTTGATTTGTGAGGGTTGATTTTATGGCCTGCTACCCTTCCAAAGCTTTGAATCAGCTCAAGGAAAGTGGGAGTAGAGTCTATAGGATTCTTTAAATACAGAATCATGTCATCTGCAAAGAGGGATAGTTTTATTTCCTCTTTCCCTACTTGGATCCCCTTTATGCTTGCTTTTTGCCTTATTGCACTGCCTAGGAATTCTAGTACTATGTTAAAAAGGAGTGGAGAGAGTGGGCATCCTTGTCTCGTTCCTGATTTTAGAGGGAATGGCTTTAGATTTTCACCATTAAGTATAATACTAGCAGTGGGTTTCTCATACACAGCCTTTATTACATTGAGAAATGTTCCATGGATTCCTAGTTTCTCCACATCTTTTAACATAAAGGGGTTTTGGATCTTGTCAAATGCCTTTTCCGCATCGATTGAGACAATCATGTGATTTTATCCCTGCTCCTGTTGATGTGTTGAATTATATTAATTGATTTGTGTATGTTGAACCACCTTTGCCTCCCCGTGATGAATCCAGTTTGATCATAGTGTATAATTTTTTTGATGAGTTGTTGTAGACGTTTGGCCAGTGTTTTGTTGAGAAATTTTGCATCGATATTCATCAAAGAAATGGGTCTATAGATCTCTTTCTTTGATGAATCTATGTCTGGTTTGGGGATGAGGGATATACTGGCTTCACAGAATGAGTTTGGTAAAGAACCTTCATTTTCAATTTCGTTGAAGAGCTTGAGGAGTACTGATGTGACCTGTGCTTTGAAGACCTTATAGAATTCAGCTGTGAATCCATCTGGCCCTGGGCTCTTTTTAAGTGGAAGTTGTCTAATTTCCATTTCTATTTCAGAGCTTGAAATAGGCGTGTTGAGTTGGCTTAGCTCTTCTTGGTTCAGTGTGGGTATGTTAATATTGTCTAGGAATTCATCCATTTCTTCTAGATTCTCAAATTTGTTGGCGTAAAGGTTTGAGAAGTATTCCCTCATGATATTCTGGATCTTGGTAATTTCTGTCGTGATATTACCATTTTCATCTGCGATTTTGTTTATTTCGATATGCTCTCTTCTTTTTTTGGTAAGATTTGCTAAGGGCTTGTCAATGTTGTTAATTCTTTCAAAGAACCAACTCCTTTTTTTGTTGACTCTTTCTATAGAATTTTTATTCCAAATCATTTAATTCTGCTTTGATTTGAATAATTTGCTTTCTCCTAATGGGTTTAGGGTTGGTTTGTTGCTCTTTTTCGAGGAGGTTAAGGTGAGACATTAACTAGTTGGTTTGCCATTTTTCCAACTTGCTGTTGTAGGCACTCAGCGCTATAAATTTTCCTCTGAGTACTGCCTTTGTTGTGTCCCTAAGGAGTTGATATTTGTGTGCTCCTTATTGTTAAATTTCATAAACAGTTGGATATCTGTTCGGATCTCTTCGATTACCCATTGTTTTTGATTCAACAATGTGTGGTTCAGTCTCCATGAGTTACAGGGTTTTCTTTGGTGGAGATGTGTGTTCAGCTCCAATTTGATGCCTTTATGGTCTGAGAGTGTGCATGGAATAATTTCAGTGTTTCTGAATATGTCCACGTTTGCTTTATGGCCTAAGATGTGGTCTATTTTGGAAAATGTTCCATGTGCTGCTGAGAAAAACGTATATTGTGGTGTTACTGGGTGGAATATTCTGCAGATGTCTGTTAGATCTAGTTGGTCTATATAGTTGTTCAGTTCTAAGGTTTCTCTGTTGAGTTTTTGCCTTGTTGATCTGTCCATAGGTGAGAGTGGTGTGTTAAACTCACCAACAATCACTGTATTTCGATCTATGTATGGTTTCAGTGTAAGTAAAGTTTGCTTGATGAAGTTTGGAGCTCCGGGATTGGGTGTGTAAATATTTAGGATCGTTATGTCTTCCTGGAGAAAAGATCCCTTTAGTAGTATGTTGTACCCTTCTTTGTCTTTTCTTACTAATTTTAGTTTGAAGTCTATTCTATCTGATATGAGGATGGCAACTCCAGCCTGTTTATGGGGGCAGTTAACTTGATAGAGTTTATTCCAACCTCTCACTTTCAAAAGATGGTTATTTTTGGGTAAGATGTGTCTCTTGAAGACAGCAGAACGATGGCTCTTGCTTTTTGATCCAACTAGACAGCCTATGCCGTTTAATTGGAGAGTTAAGTCCATTGATATTGAGAGTTAGGATTGAGAGATATTTATTAGTTCCTACCATTTTTAAAAGCTTTTAGTAGGGCCTGTGTCTTGACAGTTCTTGTGGTCCTTAGATGGTATGCTGTTTAGGTGCCATTTCTTTCCCTATATTGCAATTATTTTGGTTTTCTATGTATAGAGCATCTTTGAGAATTCTCTGTAGTGTTGGTTTTGTTTCGACATATTGTTGCAGCTTTTCCCTGGAATGGAATGTTTTATTGTTCCCTCAGTTATGAATGAGAGCTTAGCCAGCTACAATATTCTTGGTTGGTAGTTATTTGATTTAAGGGCATGACATATATGCTTCCAGTCACTTCGTGCTTGCATGGTCTCTGCTGAGAAATCTGGGGTTATTCTGATTGGTTTGCCTTTATAGGTTACTGATCCCTTTTCCCTGGCTGCCTTTAGGATCTTTCCTTTCATTTCTATTGATCCAGTTTGGATCACAATGTGGCGGTGGGATGTTCTTTTCTGGTCAGGTCTGTTTGGGGTTCTAAAAGCTTCTCGTATCTGGATGGGCCTGCCCTTCTGGATATTTGGTAAATTCTCTTAGATGATTCCCTGAAGTATATTTCCAATACCATTGACCTCTTTCTCCACGACCTCCTCAATACCAACTAGCCTTAAATTAGGCTTCCTAATTGTATCTTGGACCTCATGAAGCGCTCTCTCATATTTCCTAGATTTGGATTGACTCATTTTCTGTTCTTTATAGTACCTAAATTATCTTCAGCCCCTGAAATTCTTTCCTCTGCATTGTCTAACCTGGTATCAAAGCTATCAACTTTATTTTTCATCTCCCTTGCTTCTAATTGCTCACTTTTTATGCCTTGCGTCTCTTGTTTTAAATCATGTATGGATTTCTTTATCTCCTTGGTTTCCTTTTGAGTGGTTAGCTCAGTAGCTTTATTTTCTTTGGACATTTGCTGGAGTTTGGACCGGTTTTTATTTGTGGATTCTATGAATTCATCCATCTTTCTTTGAAAAACCTTCATTATGGCCTCCTTTTTGGCTTCTTCTTTTTCACTTATCACCTTGTTTTTGCTTTCCTCTTGTTCAGCTATGGTTTCCTCCATTATCTCTTTCTTTATATTTTCACATTTTCCATTAATGATGTTTATCAATTGCATTTATGTAGCACTTGGAAGACTCTCCTCTAGGTTTGCCAGTGACTGTTCCATTGTCTATTTACATTGGGTGGGGGATGTTGTTTCTTGATTTGACATTTTGCTTGAGTTTCTTGTTCTGCCTATTTGAAATGGGGAGCAAGATTACTACTAAATACGGTTATAGTTTTTCAGATATAACCAACCTAGACGTCTGCAGCTGGCAGACACTAGATATTCACAAGTTTTGATTGGTATTATCACTCTCTCTTTTTGTGCACTTACAGACCAGTCTAATTCAACCACTGATAAGCGATTTATACCCAAAACAATAAGCCTCTCAATCCAATCTCTATTGCCTTTAAGTCCCTCTTAGCCTAGAGAATAATTAACCACCTACATATACAATATTGCTCAACAGCCATCAAGTGTAGATCCGTGCAGTATAAGGGTTGAAAAACGAGCAGAGGTCCAGAGATAGAAAAAAGAATGAGAGAGGTCAGGGGAGGTACAAAAGGATTAACGTAGGAGTGTAAGAATATTGAAGTAATGAAGAAAAGGTATAGCATAAGGATAACTGACCTAAGTTGGTAAGTAGGTAGCATATTTGAGTACAAAGTTTGGAAAGTATTAGAATAAAACTTATGTGTTGCTGCATGAATAGCTCTTAGCCCAACCAGTGGCCTCACAGTGGACCATGGGATGGATCTGTTTTTCTTGTCTACGTTGAGAGAAAGGGCTATTTCACAAGATGCAGAAGCGAAGATTTCAGAAGCAAATGCAGTGAGTGAATTAGCTCGTAAAAAGCATTTTTATTTTCTTTTATCTTTCTTCCAGTCTTTGGGCTTGAATTCAGGACCTGAGCACTGTCCTCGGGTTTTCTCAAGTCTAGCCCTCTGCCACTTGAGCCACAGTGCCACATCTAGATTTTCTATCTATGTGATACTGAGCAATCAAACCCAGATCTTCATGGATGCTAGGCAAGCACTGTACCACTATGCCAAACTCTCAACCCTGACATAGTAATTATAAAGTCATCATCATCATCATCATATCCAAATATCTTTTCTCCTACAAAGAATGAACACTTAACTGTGTCTAATGCTTTTTTTTTAATTTCACTAATTCTTCTGTGTTTTTCCCTCGTGCATTTTTGACACTTGACAGCAAAGCTAATCATCAGGAAAAAAGTGATTAGGATACAGAAACATAATAATATCCTAGTAGATTGACGTCAAAAATATGTGCAAGATGCCCTATGTGTTTGACCTCGTGGTAGAGTACTTGGCTACCAAGCAAAAAGACTCAGGTTTGATTCCTCATTACCACATACATAGAAAACGCTGCAAGTGGTGCTGTGGCTCGGTGGGACAGCTAAAGACTAAAGAAAACCCAAGAACAATGTTCACACTCTGAGGTCAAGTCCCAAGACTAGCAAAAACAAAAAAAATTCGACAAGGGGCAAAATGCAGGCAGAGAAGGCACTGTGAAGCAAATGTTTTGTAAAGGATGAGGGCAATATTGACCCTTAAGTTTGGATTTTACCTAAGAAAGGCTCCTTGAGCCTGAGACCAGACTGGTAGTTGGGCCTAGTGGAAGACATTGGGATTGGACAAATAAGGTGTGCTGTATACTACATCCACATGTATATTGTGAGATTGGAGGAGAGATTCAGCCTCCAGTATGTCTTTGGTGAGGTCTTTTGTGAGCAAGGATCTTTGGTCATTGGGCCCTGAAAGGTGACCCTGCCTCCCTCACAATGGAACAGAATATGGAAACCTGGTAACCAAGCCACTGTAACTAACAACCAGCTCAAGCCAGCTCACTTGGTCTGTGGCTCAGGAGGAAGCAAGATATTGCTGTGCTGTTGCCAAAGGTCAGGAAACTCGAGTCTCAGGCATGGAAGTTGTGGAGGTCTTACTCGAAGATGTACATGCTAGATCATTGCCAAGCCACAAATGCAGTATAACAGAACTTTCTCTAAGAAGACGGCCAGGAAAATCCAGGGCAACCAGATGAGGTATATTTCTAAGAAGAAATGTATTTCACCCCATCATCCTCCCCAGACACTACAACTTTCTTTTTTTTTTTCATTTTTTTATTGTAATTAGGAAAAGGGTTAGATGATATTTGCCAGATAGAAGGTGCATGTATTCACATACATTGATACCCTTTCACATGTCTTGGTACCCATTTCCCTCCAACCCCACACCCCCCACCCGTCTTGGTTTTCCCCCCTTCCCTATCAAATTAGATATATCCAAATACAAATAAATTCAATATATGAGATAACAAAGTGAGATACTATACCAATATGGGATAACCAAGGGACAGCAAAGGAGATGAGAGACAACATAGTACATTAAGGACAACAATCATTCATTATATGGCTTTTGTGTCAATATCCTGGAGGTCCTTTCAATTAGCTTCACATTATATGGCCTTATATATGGCCTTTTGCTCTATTGACAATCTCTGCTAGTAGAGCCCAAGGTTTCTACTGATTATGATGAATGAGGGAAACCACTGAGCCTAAGTTCCTTTGAGTCTGGCTTACTTCACTTAATATGATTTGTTCTAAGTCTTTCCATTTCCTAACAAATGGGGCGATGTCATTCTTTCTGACAGCAGCATAGAATTCCCTTGTGTACAAATACCACAACTTGTTGATTCACTCATCAACTGAGGGACATCTGGGTTGGTTCCATATCTTTGCTATGGTGAATAGTGCTGCAATGAACATTGTTGTGCTAGTGGGTTTAGTATGCCCTTGTTTCTGGATTGTTGGGTAAATGCCAAGTAGTGGAATTGCTGGGTCATAGGGGAGTTCTATTTTTTGCCTTTTGAGGCACTGCCGCACTGCTTTCCATAGTGGTTGAACGAGTTTGCACTCCCATCAACAGTGTAGTAATGATCCCTCCTGGCCACATCGCATCCAGCATCTGTTGTAATTCATTTTCCTGATCCTGGCTATTCTAACTGGAGTTAGGTGGAATCTTAGACTTGTTTTGATTTGCATTTCTTTTATGACCAGAGATGTGGAGCATTTCTTCATGTGTCTATAGGCCATTTTTGTTTCTTCTTCAGAGAAGACTCTCTTAAGTCTTTGGCCCATTTTTAATGGGATGGGTGTTACTTTGGAGGTTAGTTTTGGAGTGATTCAATTTTTTGAGTTGTTGATATATTTTAGATATGAGGCCTTTGTCCGTTGTTTGGTTGGTGAAGATCTTCTCCCACTCTGTAGGCTTCCTGATTAGTTTACTAGCTATATCCGTTGCCATACAAAAGCTCTGCAGTTTAATGCAGTCCCACTTATCCAGCCTTTCTCTGATTTGTTGTGATTCTTGGTCCTTATTAAGAAAGTTTCGACCTGTGCCAAGGAGGCCTAGTGTATCTCCTATTCCTTCCTGTAAACTTTTCAGTGTGTCAGCTTTTACCTGCAGGTCTTTGATCCATTTGGAGTTAATTCTAGTGCAAGGTGACAAAGAAGGATCCAACTTTAGTTTTCTGCAGGTGTTTAACCAGTTCTGCCAGCACAATTGTTGAAGAGGCTATCTTTCTTCCATTCTATTTTTTGGCTCCCTGGTCAAAGATTAGGTGGCCATAGGTCTGTGGTTTAATATCTGGGTCCGCATTTCTCCTCCAATGGACTTCAGGCCTGTTCTTGTGCCAGTACCAAGCTGTTTTGGGAATTATAGCTCTGTAATAGAGTCTTAAGTTTGGAATTGAAATTCCTCCAGCGCTGTTCTTTCTGCTAAGAAGTATTTTTGCTATAGGGGACTTTTATTATTACATATGAAATTTTGAATTGCCTCTGCTATTTCTTTAAAGAATGACATTGGGATGTTGATTGGTATTACATTGAATTTGTAGATAGCCCTTGGCAAGATTGTCATTTTCACAATGTTGATTCTTCCAATCCAGGAGCATGGGAGGTTTTTCCATTTCCTTAGTTCTGCTTTAATTTCCTTTTTTATGGTTTTAAAGTTTTCATCTAAACGGTCCTTTACATTCTTAGTTAAGCTAATTGCTAGGTACTTTATTTTCTTTGAGGCTATTGTGAAAGGAGTTTCTTTCCTGATTATTGCCTCGTTCCTCTCACTGTTGGCGTAAAGGAAGGCAGTTGATTTGTGAGGGATGATTTTATGGCCTGCTACCCTTCCAAAGCTTTGAATCAGCTCAAGGAGCTTGGGAGTAGAGTCTATAGGATTCTTTAAATACAGAATCATGTCATGTGCAAAGAGGGATATTTTTATTTCCTCATTCTCCACTTGGATCCCCTTTATGCTTGCTTCTTGCCTTATTGCACTGCCTAGGAATTGTAGTACTATGTTAAAAAGGAGTGGAGAGAGTGGGCATCCTGAATGCTACCCCTTACCACTTTTATGCAAAGCTTAGGCCTGTGGCATTTTACGCACAATTCAACGCTCTGTTTTTTTGCTGGTTAATTAGAGGTAAAAATCTTATGGAATTTATTGCATGGCTGATTTTGAACTGGAATCCTCAGGTCTCAGGTTATCTTGAGTAGCTAGGATTACAGTACTTTTACAACCTGTATGCTCATACACATCGCTTCTGATCCAAACAATCATTGTTCAATTTAACTAACAAGATGTGAGGAAAGATGATTGACTGTAATTTACTAGATGGGCTTCTAGTCAGTATATATTTCCACTTCCACTCTGAAGCCAGGGAAATGTTTCTGGTACTTGTTTCACCTATCTCCCAAAGAGGAAATTATGTGTGAGTACGTTTGCTAGTATTTCAGATAGGAGATGGACTTTGGTGTTTGGAACCTGTTGGGCAGAGTGTATCAGCTGGGCTGTGATAACAGAGATGATGTTTCAGACAGGAATATTTTCATAACAGACAGACTTAGTCCAGATCCTTGGATTTCAGGCCTTGAGTAGATAGAATTACAAGTGTGAGCTGCCACCACCACCTGGTTCATTTTGGAAACCTTAATTGCTTCTCATTTGTTCCTTTCCTTTTTTGGAAGATTGATCTAAGCTGGCTGATTGTGCATCACAATGAAGTGATTGGCCTCAGGAATTGCAAATATTTGTTTCATCAGCACGGAATGAATGAAAGTTGATCTAAACCCAATAGTATTTTCCTTCTGATAAATAGGGAACTTACTTATATCATTTTTCCTTGCCTTTGCTTTCCCAAAGCAAGCAACATGTTTCTTAAAAACTATACTTCATGAGAATATTATAATTAGAAGCTATCTTCTGCACACTTCAGAATAATCCTTGCATTTATAAACTTATATTACAATATTAGGTAGAAGAATGGTGACTGTTACTTTCATAACTATTTCATATGTTTTACTCTTTAAGGCTCATTAACTCAAGAAGGGATTAAATACATTTAGATAATAGTAGATCATAGCTCCTGCTGATTTGATGTGTGTGCAGATGATACACAGATTAATTAGGATTACTCAAAAGTTTTGTTCAAATTTTCAGTAGTAGACTGCTATGCTAACGGGAAGGTGATAGTAATGATGCTGAAATTCTATGAATCAGCTATGAAGCAGAATTACAGGGGAGAGTATTTGCTAGGGACTTAATTTCTAAGACGCATATCAAGAATATTGAACTATAACACCAAATGATGGACGACTCAGCGTCACATTTTGTTTGTTTTATACAAGTCTTGGGACTTGAACCCAGGGCCTGGGAACTGTCCTTAAATATTTTTTTTGCTTCAGGCTAGTGTTCTACCACTTGATCCACAGCTCTACCTCCAGATTTTTGGTAATGAACTGTAAATCAGAATATCATGCAATTTGTTTGGGCTGGATTCAAACCTGATTCTGGTAGATAGGATTCCAAGTGTGAGCGCACAGAGCCTGGCTAGTATCATTCATCATTCAAGTCATGGGACTGCAATTCTCACCTGGGTCTTGTCACTGAGCTTTTCAGCTCAAGACTACTGCCCTATCCCTTGAGCCATAGGGCCACTTCTGGGTTTCTGGTGGTTAATTGGAGATAAGAGTCACATGGACTTCAGTGCCCAGGCTGACTTTGAACTGCTATCCTTGGATCCCAGCCTCTTGAGTAGCTACATTTACAAGTGTGAGCCACCATACCCAGCTAAATTATTTTTTAAGTTAATTTTTTTTGTTAAGTCAATATATAGTTGGCATACGGTTACATAAGTAATGAACACATTTCTTAAGAAAATTGTTATCCCCTCCCTCCTTTTTCTCTGTTTTCCTACCCTCAGCCCCCTCTCCACCCAGATTGTTCAGTTCATTTCCGTTTAGTGTCTTCCAAGTATCACTGTTCAATTGGTTCACGCTTTTTCCTTTGTTTTTTTTTTTACCATTTTATTATACCCTCTCCATTCCAAATCACATAAACCTATGTACAAGACACAGGGTACCCGAATTCAACACAGTGACTACAGAGAATAAAACTAAAGGGAAAAAGAAGAAAAGAGGTAAAAAGCAAAGAAAATGAAAGAACATCATACAGTACCTTAGAAGCAACAACACTGAAAAAACAAAACATAAAACCTTGGGCTGAAAATGAAGCTTGCCTAGCATGTATGAAACCCTGGATTACATTCCTCAGCACCACATAAACAAAAAACTGGAAGTGCCACTGTGACTCAGCTGGTAGATTTCTAACGTTCAGCACAGAGTGTCTCCAAGTGACAAAAATCTGTCACATTTAAGTCAGGCTTCAAAACTTTGCTAGGAACCAGTTACGTGATTTGGAAGAAAGTCCAATTTTCAAAGAATCACTAGCCAGGCGCTGGAGGGTCATAATTGTCATTCTACTAGCCAGGGAGAAGGTGAATCAAAGCCTTTGCAAGCAAAAAAACGAAAACAAAAAAAAATGTAAGATTCTACTCTCCACTTATCTACCCAAAAACTAAGTGGAGTTGTGGCTAAAACTGGTACAGCATTAGCCTTGAGGAAAAAGAACTAAGAGACCTTGCCCAGGTCCAAAGTTCAAGCTCCCCACCAAGAAAGAAAAAAAAGGAGTACAGATACCTCAGTTTCAAAAGTATATCTGGATATCTTAGTAGATTTTTCTGATCTTTCCTCATTCATCTCATGGAACCAAATAATCTTGATCCTGATCTGACTAAGAGCCTGCATTGTGCTTAATAAATTCATTCCACATATTCCAGTAGAATCTTGACAGCTAACAGCCACTTACCAATGCTTTATTCTACGTTTAGGCCAGTATGTCTTCATACCATCTACACAGTCAGCTATATCATCTTTCCAGAAGTATCATTGAGTGTAGAACACTCAGAACTAAAATAATTGCATAAAGATGTAATAAAACCCCTTGATTCATTAAGAAAATTTCTGTACCACTTAGAGCAAGTACATTAGTGGTATTTACCTCTAGCCTCTTTTTTAAAAAAATTTATTAACATTGAAATTTACATGATATTTCAAATGTCATGTTTAACCAACAAGTATTCAAGAAGGGAATCGCTATACTATCACTGGCACATAGACTTTAGAATATAGTAAAAGTTAAGCTGAGTCTTTGTATGTCATAGATACAGATTAATCTATAATAAAACACATGTCTATAGAGTGTATAGTCTATCCTAGATTTTTATGTCTATGTAGTTATGTTTATATCTCCAAAATTATGTCCAGAACTTTGGGTATCAACTATTCAATCATCGCTCTACTACTGTTTGAAACTAATATCTATATATTAAGGATACCATGTACCTTTTGTTCCTTGGTCTTGACTTATCTCACTCAACAGGATTCACTCTAATTTCATCCACTACCCCAAAAATGCCATTATTATTTTTTTCTGTGCAGATCTTCTTTTTATGTATTTATTTTTATTGTAATTTATAGAAGGGTTACATTATATTCACCAGATAGAAGGTGCATTACTTCTCAAACTTTGATACCCCATGTAATGATATGGTCCCCATTTCCCTTCCCCTACCCCCACTCATGTTCATTTCCCCCCTTCCCTATCCAATTTCAAATAACCAATTAGCCACATATGAAATATATCAGAAAACAAGGTGAAATATTGTAACAATATGATATAACCAAGGGATAGCAAAAGAGATAAGAGATCACATAGTTCATTAAGGACAACAATCACTCATTATATGAGTTTTGTTTCTTTATCTTGGAGGTCCTTACATTTAGTGTCATACTATTTGTCACGATGTCTCTAGATTTTGTTCTATTATAAATTTCTGGTAGCAGAGCCCAAGGTTTCTACTGAATTTGACAAATGAGGGAGACTCTTGGGCCTATGTTCCTTTGAGTTTGGCTTACTTCACTTAATATGATTTTTTTCCTTTTCATCCACTTCCCCGAGAATGCCATTATTTTATCTTGTCAGTTGGCATTCAATTGTGTGTGTGTGTGTGTGTGTGTGTGTGTGTGTGTGTGTGTGTGTGTGCGTGTATCACATTTTTTGTAGTAGGGCATCTGGTTGTTTCCATCATCCAGCCTCATTTTCTACAGATATTTTTATAGTCTCTTTTTTATTTTCAGGGTAATGTATAGAGGGGTTACGATTACATTTACAGGTAGTGGACTGCATTACTTCTCACACATTTATTCCACTCCACATGTTTTTGTCCCCAGTTCCCTCTCCCCTCACCTTCCCAATCATCTTGTTTCCCCCCTTCCCTTTCCTATTTGACATAAACAAATAAACATATATACAATATGCCAGGGAAAACATCAGATACAGTAACAATCTGACATTAACCAAAGGGCAAAATAAGAGATGAGAAATAACATAGTAGATTAAGGACAAAAATCACACAAGATAAAGAGCAACGATGACACAAGATATAGCTCTTGTTCCCATATCATAAAGATCCTTTCATTTAGTCTCATCCTATATGACCTTATATACCTAGGTTTTTGAGTTATTGTAATCCTCTGCTAGGAGAGTCCTAGATGTGAACTAATTGTTACAAATGAGGGAAACCATTGAGCTTATGTTTCTTTGGGTCTGGCTTGCTTCACTTAATATGAATTTTTCCAAGTCTTTCCATTTCCTTACAAATGGGGCGATGTCTTTCCTTCTGATGGCAGCATAGCATTCCATTGTGTATAAGTACCACATCTTCTTGATTCAGTCATCTACTAAGTGGCATCTGGGTTGGTTTCATAGCTTTGCTATGGTAAATAGTGCTGCAATGAGCATCATTGTGCTAGTGGCTTTAGAATGTCCTTTTTTCTGGACAATTGGGTAGATGCCAAGTAGTGGATTTGCTGTATCATAGGGGAGCTCTATGTTCAGTCTTTTGAGGAACCACCACACTGCTTTCCCTAGTGGTTGAACGAGTTTACACTCACACCAACAGTGTAGGTGTGATCCCCCTGGTCACTTCCCCACCAGTATCTCTTATTAGATTTTTTGATAATGGCCTCCTGACTGGAGTCAGGAGGAATCTCAAAGTTGTTTTGATTTTCATTTCCCTTATTGCTAGAGATATGGAGCATTTCTTCATGTGTCTAAAGCCCATTTTAATTTTTTCTTCAGAGAATACTCTTTTAAGTCTTTAGCCCACCTTTTAATAGGATGGTTGTTTCTTTGAAGATTTGATTGGGAGAGATTCATTTTTTTCAGCTATAGATATATTTTAGATAACTACATATATTTTTGTAGAAAAAAGAATGGAAGTCATCATGCTGGCTCACAATTTAATTTCAGCTACTTAGGATGCTCAGGGTTTAGGATCACAGGTCAAAGCCAACCAGGGCCCTACAGTGTGTGAGATCAAACTCTGTGAACATACAATGACTGTAAGAGGAATCTCACTGCCTGGGAATGTAGCCTAATGGTAGTGTGCTCACCTAGAATGCATGAAGCCCTAGGTTCTATTCACCGGTACCGCATACTCAGAATAAAAGCTAGAAGTGGCGCTGTGTCTCAAGAGGCAGAGCACTCACCTTGGGCAAGCGAGTCCAATGAAAATGTCTAGGCCCTGAGTCCAAGCTGTAGGACTGGCAAAAAGAAAATAAAAGAGCAATCTTACTTAAGTAACAAGGAATGTACCCTATATTTATACAGACTGAAAAATTCATTAAGAAATTAGAAAATATGTATAAAGTGCATAATTTCTTTTGTGTGTTGGCACTGGGTCTTCAACTGAGTGCTTCAGCTCTATCCCTGACCTTTTCTACTCAAGGCTAGCACTGTACCAATGCAGCCCCAAATCAACTATCTTCAATTGAGATATAAGCGATGAATATTTCAGGGTGCTTCATGAAAAACATTTTTATAAATTGAAACTTTGAACACAGCCTTATTTTAGTATGAATGTTGAGATGGGAAGAGACAGAAAAAGTGAAATGTTTCCTGATCCCCATAGAGAAGAGACTCAGCAGAACCACTGTGTTCTGCAGGCTTCTTTGTGAGTTTTGTTTGCTTGTTTGATTTTTGTCAATTGTGGGGCTTGAACTCTGGGCCTGGGCACTGTCCCTGAGCTCTTCAGCTCAAGGCTAGTGCTTTAATCTGTGAGCCACAGTGCCACTTCTGGTTTTTCTGGCAGTTAACTGGGTACTTTGGCTGGCTTTAAACTTTGATTCTCAGATCTTAGCCTCCTGAGTAGCTAAGATTATAGGTGTGAGGTACCATCACCAGGCTGCTGCTCTGTTACTATGCAGGTTCTGGATCAAGAACGTCAAGTTCTTACTTCAATTTTTTCTACTCTTGCCTGATATTCTGCCATTTGAACGAAGCCCCAGTTCCTGGTCTTTGTTGGTTAATGAGAGATATTATGATTTTCTAATATTCAGAGCAACGATTATAAAACCCAGCATTTTACTTACTTCAATAAATTAAGAGACAGGACCTAGTGAGATGGAAAACAAAATTTTTTTTCAAGTTGCTATCCTGTTCTAATGCATAAGTCTGGCTATTTTGCTTACACACAAATACATATTTAACAGTTTCTACTCTATTTTTGCTTAGCTTAAAACCACCACTGCCATTTCATAGATTTTGTTGTTGTTGTTTGTGGTGCTTGAACTCTGTGCCTGGGCTGTTCCTCAGATCTTCAGTTCAATGCCAGTGCTCTACTACTTTTGATTTGGCCAGTCCTGGGCTTGAACTCAGGGACTGAGCACCGTCCTTATATGTTCTCAAGGCTAGGGCTCTACCACTTCAGCCTCAGCACCACTTCCAGCATTTTTCTATGTATGTGATATTGAGGAATTGAACCCAGGTCTTCGTGCATGCTAGGCAAGCACTCTACCACTAGGCCAAACTCCCAGCCCAAAATTATTCATCATTACTATCAGCTATGTTCTTTTTTTATTATTGATTCGTCATGGTGCTTGGACTTTGGGCCTGGACTGTCCCTGACCTCTTCAGCTCAAGGCTAGCGCTCTTCCTCTACAGCTCCATTTTTGGTTTCTGGTAGTTAATTGGTGATGTAAGTCTCACAAACATATGTGTCCAGGCTGGCTTTGGGCTTTGAACCAAGATCCTCCAATCTCAGCCTCCATAGTAGGTAGAATTACACGCTTCAGCCAGCAGTGCCTGACTGTTTGATGTCTCTGTCTCTGTCTCTCTGTCTCTGTCTGTCTCTGTCGGTCTGCCTCTCTCTCTCTCTCTCTCTGTCTGTCTCTCTCTCTGTCTCTTTGTCTCTCTCTGTCTCTGTCTCTCTGTCTCTCTCTGTCTGTCTCTGTCTGTCTCTCTCTCTCTCTCTCTCTCTCTCTCTCTCTCTCTCTCTCTCTCTCTCTCTCTCTCTCTCTCTCTCTCTCTCTCTTGGTTGTAAGACTTTAATTGTGCACCTGGGCAGTGTCCCTGGGCTCTTCAGCTCAAGGCTACAACCTTAAACACCTTGAGCCACAGTGTCACTTCTGGTTTTCTGGTGCTTAAGTGGAAGTAACAGTTTCATGGACTTTAGTGTCTGGCCTGTCTTTGAACTGTGATCCTCCGAACCCAACCTTATGAGATCATTTCCAGCTTTTTTTTGGTGTAAGTGGTACAGAGTAATTGAACACAGGGCTTTGTGCATACTAGGCAAGCAAACTACCACTAGTGTGCACTCCAGCCTTAGATAAGGGCTTTCTTTTTCTTTTTCTTTTTTTCACTCATGGGGCTTGATCTCTGGGCCTGGATGTTTACCTTAAGCTCTTCAGCTCAAGGCAAGAGCTCTACCACTTGAGGCACATTGTTATTTTGAATTTTCTGGATTATTTGGAAATAAGATTCTCACAGATTTTTATGCCTGGGCCGTCTTTGAACCTCGATCCTCCAGGGTAGCTAGGATTACCAGGGTGAGCCACCAGTCACGGGCATTAAATTATTATTTTTTGCATGTCCTATGGCTTCAACTCATGGCCAGAGCACTGTCCTAGGGCTTGCTCAAGGATAGCACTTTACTTCAGCCAGCCAACTCCCGGTCCAAATAGGCCACTCTTGAAGCTAGAATTACAGAGATCTGCCATAATACTGGCATGTTATTATCTAAGTATATAATTTTTCTTCTATTTTTGATGGCTTTTCCTTAGTGTACATATTTCCTACATATTTTATGGAAAACTTCCTTCCCACTGGGTTAGGCCTAGTGGAAGAGTTCTTGCCGAGCATGAATGAAGACCCAAGTTCAATTCCTCAGCACAACATAGATAAAAAAAGATAAAAGTGGTGCTGTGGCACATGTGATAGAACTTGCGCCTTAAGAATAAACAAAAACAAAAACAACGATCGTGCTCAGGTCCTGAGTGTAAGCCCAGTACTGGCAAAAAAAATTCTGCCCAAAGTAGACATTTAAACTCATTGTACTTTTCAAAAAATTTGTTGTCAAGGTGATATACAAAGAGATTGCTGTTACATATGTAATGAGTACATTTCTTGTAAACACTGTTACCCCCTTCCCCCTTTTCTTTTCCCTTCCCCCCAAGTCATAAATTTCATTTACAACAAATATGTATGTATTTTCATTCCTGAAAAAAATAGTTTAAAATGTGTTCAAATAAATGATGTAGGTTGATATATTTATCAAAATGGATTACTTGAACTCTAAAATAAACATTCTAGGTAATTTTTCTCATAAAATTGTAGTAATGCTATCAAAATAATAAAAAAGGAATTTTAGTTATTAATTTCTTATGTTTTACCTTTAACATTATTACACTAAGCATACTGTTTATGCTATTAATACAGACAGCATGAAATATGATTATGTAAAAAAATTAAATGATTAAAAATAGTAAGGTTGGGGGCCAGTAGTTTGGCTTGATGGCACACACTCTGGACTGGCAAAAAAGAAGTAGGGTTAGATAAAACAGATTTATTTCCAAATGTGTGGAAAATGGTATGATTTCTTGTTTGGCTAGTCCTGGGGCTTGAACTGAGGGACCAGGAACTGTCCTTGGACACATTTGTTCAAGGGTGGCACTCTGACACCTGAGCCACAGTGCCCCATCTGCTTTTTCTGTGTATGCAGTGCCGAGGAATTGAATCAAAGTCTTCTTGTATACTAGGCGAGCACTCTACAACTAGGCCACATTCAAAGCCAAAGTAGATTTTTGATGCTATTGTGGAGTTTTAATTTTCTTAAATATTTGTACAAAGCACAATGGATATATAAACAGACTTGAACTCACAGAACAGAGTCCCACATAATATTACAGTTACTCTGGCACTTCTCCCGATTGACAAAACACATTTCCGGGCATCTGCTCTGTCCTTAAGCTTTGGTAGCTGACTTGTCTTTCCATGGAGGCCTGGCCTGGATTCCTGGTGATTCCATGCATTTCATAGTTCCCTGTATATCCAGTAAGGTTGTCTTCTATGGGACCAGACCTGTCTGGTTTTTGGCCCACCCAGGACCTATGTGTCTGAGGTCTCACATTATAAGTGGAAAATAAAACACAGTATAATAAGCACTGAAGAACTGCACACCATAATATTAACAATGAGAGTTTAATAGTTAGCAAAGTAAATACAATGATTACTTGACAAGAATCATGAGAGCAAGATAAAGAGATGTCTTTTTAGGAAGGGGACAGGGAAGCTCTAAATCCAGACTGGCCTCCAAGTTGCCTTCAGACAGTAATTCTCCTTCAGAGTCCTCAGAAGGGTCTCCTTCCTCATGAGAAACAGAATGTCCTTCCTGAGTTAAGAGGGGGATGGATTCTGGTTTGTCGAATGGAGATTGAGTCTCTTTTAGTGAGATGGATTGGTCTGGATATTCTGTGAGGATGGATTCATTTTCCTCCAATGAATCCAGTATTGAGAGTACACTTGCTGCTTCCCATGGGGACATTTTCCATGAGCCCAGCGTGTGCCCCTTCAGCTTGCACAATAAGTGGAGTGTTACTCTGACTCAGATGGACTGACTCTGGGTGGAGTGTGAAAGGAAACGGAAGGAAATCTGGCTGCTCTTTTTCTTCCTCCATAGTATCTGCAGGTTCAACTGTGTCACACATGGGGTTCAGAGCAAAAGGTATATCCACAGGACTCTAAACCTGTTTGGTAATTTCTACAGAAGGCCCATGGTTTCTGGAGTGCAGTGATGATTCTCAGTCTCCATCAGTCACCAGCTCCATTGGTGGGTTTTTCATCCGGAGTTCAGGATAAGTTCTTCCACGATGACCCAAACCTAAGAATGGAAATAGGTACAGAGTGGACAGAGTGGACTCTGCAAGATGAAGTGTCACTCAACTTCCATGAGGATCTAATGGAGGAACCTGTAGAACTGGAGTTTGGACTGAACACTGAGGAGGTGTAGGGTCTTTCTAATGAGTGCTTATTCTCGAGTCCTTTCAGAGGACAGACATTACCTGGGTGACACCAGCCATAAAGGGCATTTTGCCAAGCTCTGTAGAAGTAAGGGCCAACCAATATCTAGACCACATGGGCTTCCTACTCACAGGCTCTGAGGCACCCACACCAGGACTTCTACTTTTTCTTGGTCTTACTGGTCGCACATTCCTCCAGCTGGTCAAAAAGTATGTGTTTAGAAGAGCAGGTCCAAAGTCGGCATGTGGAGCCTCATATAGAGCTTGAGTTGTGTCAGGGTGTGGCAGTTCTTGAACTCGTAGAAATCACTCGGGTAGAAGTCCATTCACATCGTATAGATGGAACACATGATGCTGTGGGCACATTCGGTACAAGGAATGTGAGAGCCCTCTCTCTCCATCCTGAGCCTTTTACCAAAGCCGCTTTCTTGCAGGACTCTAATGCTGTGGCTGTCCTGCAGAGATGTGCACTTATGTGCTGGGAGGGGGGTAAGAGACACTCGAGAACAGGATGACTTTTACACCCCACTTCCAGAAGCTTCTGAGAGAGGCCTCTATGCATCTGTCCAAAGTAAACGCACCTTAAATTAACTAAGTAAATGCTCTAAATAAATCAATAAGTGAATGCTCTAAATAAAGAACTAAATGCTCATTCCTCTAATCTTAGCCACCCAGCAGGCTGAGCTCTGAAGATCACAGTGGAAAGCCAGTCTAGTCAGTAAAAGTCTAAAGGCACTTGTCTTCAATTAGGCAGCAAAGAGCCAGAACTTGACCTATGAGTCAAATGGTACAGTGCTAATTTTTGAACACCAAAGGGATGGCATTTAGACCTGGGTTCAGGTTCAAGTGGCAGCACTGGACCACACACCAAAATGTAAATGCTTTCAGGTTCTAACAGGCCAAGCTATCACAATCCCTCCCTGATGGCTCAAAAGTGATTCAGCCCCCAGCTTTTCCTCTGACTCCAGTATTTCACAGGCCTCCGCCATTAGTACTGACACCTCATTTCTTACTGGGAAATGGGATTTCCTAGGATGTCACCTAGGTGAGCGCTGCAGTTGGGAGCCACTTACTCATGCCTGAAATCCAACTTCTCAGTAAGCACACTGTTGAGACTCCAGTAGCTTGTGAGGGAAATGAAATGGCATGGTGTCCCAGGCATAATGAAGTAGTTTGTGCACTTGTATCATGCTTAGCTCCCCTGTGAACACCCCAGTGAACCAAACAGGCTCAGAGAGGAGCCAAGTATTCCAAGGCTTGGCCAGGAGGGGTGAGCAAACCTGGGTTTGGGGGGGAACACTCACTTTTTCAAGAGAATTTCCAGCAACTACTACATTGTCCTCCATTATTTGAAATTGTGCAGGAAGTTTCCCACATAAAAGAGATCACCTTTCTGGTAGGCAGGGATCAGCTTTGTCAGCAGCATCTCCAACAGGCCTTCCTCCAGGATCCATAGGTTACACGGCTCATTCAGAGTCTGAGCTGACTTACCATTACATTATGTTGGCAAAACAGTGCATATTTCAAACGTAGGAATGGGACCACACTTCACACTGAGGAATTGGAATAGAGTAGATTGGAAATGACACACTCTAATCTCAGTATAGTCACTTGAAAGCACACAAGAAGGGTGTAGTGTGTGGGCAGGATGATGGGTTCAAATAGGTTTCCTCTCAATATACCTCATCTGAGTTGCCCTGAAGTTTCCTGGCTTTCTTCCTAGAGAAATGCCTGATATACGGGAATTTTGGCTTGGCACTGGTCCAGAATCTACTTCTTCAAGTGAGAGATCCATATCTCTCATGCCAGAGATCCGAGCCTCCTGACCGTTGGCAACAGCACAGCAACATCTTTCTTCCTCCTGAGCCACAGGCCAAGGGAGCTGACTTGAGCTGGTTGTCACATGCAGTGGCTTGGTTACCAGGGTTCCATATTCTGTTCCATTGTGAGGTAGGTAGGGTCACCTTTCAAGGCCCAATGACCAAAACTCCTTGCTCACAGAACACCTCCTCAAAGACATACTGGAGGCTGAATCTCCCTTCCCACCTCACATATGGATGTAGTAAACAGCACACCTTTTTGTTCAAATCCCAAGTCATTAACTAGGCATAAGTGCTAGCCTGGTCTCAGGCTCAAGGAGCCTTTCTTAGGTAAGATCCAAACTTAACTGTCACTATTCCCCTTACCCTTCACAAGACATTTTGCTTCACAGCGCCTTCTCAGCTTGCATTTTGCCTCTTGCACATTTTCTTTGCTAGTCCTGGGACTTGACCTCAGAGCCTGACCATTGTTCTTAGGCTTTCTTTAGGCTATAGCTGTCCCACCAAGCCACAGCACCACTTCCAGCGTTTTCTATGTATATAGTACTGCAGAATCAAACCGGAGTCTTTTTGTGTGGTAGCCAAGCACTCTACAAATAGATGAAACACCCAGGCCATCTTGCACATATTATTCACTTCAATCTACTAGGATGTTGTTAGGTTTCTGTATCGTAATCTATTTTTCTTCCTGATGAATATCTGTGCTGTCATCTGTAAAAATGCAAGTGGGAAAATCACAGAAGCATTGGTGACATAAAAAAAAGTCTTACAGACATAGATAAGTGTTCATTCTTTGTAGGAGAAAGGATATTTTGATATGATGATGATGACTATTTATAAATACTTTATCGGGGTTTAGAGTTTGGCCCAGTGGTAGAGTGCTTGCCTAGCATCCATGAAGATCTATGTTTGAGTCCTTAATATCACACAGATATAAAAATCCATATGGCAATGCGGCTCAAGTGGCAGAGGGCTAGACTTGGGAAAAGCCAAGAGCAGTGCTCAGGCCCTGAGTTCAAGCCCCAGGAATGGCAGAAAAAACAAAGGAAAAGAAAAGAAAAGAAATGTGCTTTTTACAAGTTATTCACTCACAGCATTTGCCTCTGAATTCTTCGCTTCTGCATCTTGTGACTTATCCCTTTCCCTCAATGTAGACAAGAAAAACAGATTTTATTAGTTGCTATCCTTTGTCCAATCTTTGGATATTAATTCAAAATACAATATTGCCTGAGATATTGTGTGTGTGCATGTGTGTGTGTATCTGCGAATGTGTGCATGCACACATGTGTACAGGGTTTAGGGCTTACTCATAGGGCCTGTGTGATAACCCTCAGCATCTTTTCCTCAAAGGTATTGGTCTTTCACTTCTAGCTTACTATAGCTAATTGGAGTTGAGAGATTCACTCAACTTCTTGCCCTGTGCATTGGAACCCAGTGCTGGGTTCTCATATTGTTAATTGTAGCTATAGAGAAGCCTGAGGTCTGGGGATCCTCGTTAGAATCCAGCCCCTGAAAGAAAGTCACTGATAGAAATCTTTATCTTCAGTTAAGCACGAATAAATAAGGCAAAAGTGGAACTGTGGCTCAGTTCCTCTTGTACCAGCCATGAGAAAATTAGTAATTGGCAGCACCTGGTCCCTGAGAGAAATCCTTAGCACTGGTTCAAAAAAAGAAAGAAAATAATGAAAAAAATTAAAACTTGCTGAGGAATCCATAAGGATAAACGTGCCTGTGAATAATCTTGTCATTTCAGATTCCCTCAAGAGCTTATGTCTCTCTATATTTTATCAAGTTTTTTTAAAGATATTTACATATTTTCTATCTTTCTTAAACAGAGATAGCGATCCACAAAACACAAACACAAACTCTCACACAGTATACCACCCACCCATAAGTGTCTGGCTATGTATATATGTATAGTCATATGTATTGATCTGTCTCTCTATACTAATATATAAATGCATAAACATATATATTTAAACAAACAGGAAACATACATAGATAGGTCTCAGGCATTTCCAGATTTTGTGCAAGTCTTCTGAGTGCAACTTATCATTGTATTGTTTGTCAAGATAGAGTCCCTCTAACTTTTGGCCAGCTTCTTTTCCTTTGATACTTTTTTCTGCCAGTCCTGTGTTTTGAACGCTATGCCTGGATGCTGTCACTGAGCTTGAGCTTCTTGCATTCAGTAGTTTATTGCAGATAAGAGTCTCATGGAGTTTCTGTCCTTTGCTGGCTTTGAATTGTGATTCTCAGATCTCAAACTCCTGAGTAGCTAGGATGACAGTCTTGAGCTACCAGTACCTGGTTCCTTTGCCTCTTTTACCCTTCTTTTTTGGCCCCACCACAGCCATGCTATCTACCTTCCTATGTTCTCTCCACCTGCCCCCAGACAGGGGTCTGACTGATGCTTTCCACCCACTTATTCATGTCCTCCTCTCTATTGGCTGACAGCTAAGACATGCACTCACTTGTCTGGATGCCAAACACAAAGCCATGTGATTGTTTCTCAGTCTGGAACATCCTATCAGATTTATAGCACCACAGAGGGTCAGGTTGATGCTCCTCCAGAGCTTCTTAAATTGTTCTCATATTAATCCACAACACGTTTGTCATCACTTGTCCAGCTAATTCATGGACTAAAGAAGCATTCCCTACAAACTTAGATCCCAATACCATGAGGACACTCAAGGGTGCATTAGGAGTATGACCTGCAGGTGGATGTGAGCCTGTCTAAGTTGGAGGGGATTTCTCCACCACAGGAAATGGAATACAAATTTAGAATCTGCTTTCATGAGGTGACAATCTCTGGCAGATGTTCTTATCAAATGTGGCACTGCCTACTTCCAGCTTAAAACATGGGTTGATGACCCAGCATAACAGAGAATGTATTCACCCTGGCCCAACACATAGGCTGGGACCCTGAACTTTCAGGTAGCATTTGGCTTTGAAGGTCATGAGATCTTAGTCTACAAATGATGAGCCCCCTCCCGTGAGGCATAGCAAACGGAGCCAAAGTGCAACCCATTTAAGCACCAGATCAAGCTTCCCTTCTTCAGTAGGGTATGGTTTGAAAACTGTGCATAGCTTCTGTTTGAAGCCAGTGCAGAAAGGAAAGTCCATGAAACTCTCATTTCCAGTTAACTGCCAAGAAAAAGCCAAAGATAGAGATGAAGCTCAAGAGAGCTAGAGAGCCATCTGAAAAGAATGGTTACACCCTGCAACATCCTCATTACCTGATCTTGAAAACATCTCTGCGTGCATCCCAGCATGCAGCCAGCATCTGGCGGTGACAGTGACCCCTGCGGCCATTGGCAATCTGCACTGTCTCTGACATCTGTAATGTGAACCTCATTCTGTTGGGTTTGTGAAGCGGTGTCAACCCTGCAGAAGGAACCAACTGTGCCCTAACTCCCACTGTCCTCTGGGGCCCCTAGCATTCCCCCATCTGCACCCCTCCTGTGGCTTCTGATCCTAGGGAGCCCTCCTGCCCTGTCCAACACTCACATGAAGTGCATATTTCTTCTCCTGGGGCAACTTCTCCACAGAGAGTACATGACATGCCCACTCTCCAGGCACGGGGAGATCCTGCCCAAGTAGCAAATCAGTGATAAGGACATAAAGTGATGAATAGAATTTTAGATCCTGATGGTAGACAGTCTGCAAAATCCAAGGGAGAATGGAATTGGAGGGGACCAGGGATCAGGATGTGGGCATGGAGCTTCCCTGCCAAGGGGGTGGGGGAAGTCACAGGCTGGGGGATGCACAGGATGATCCATGGGCCCTGTGCAGCTACTGGGTCACCCCCTTCTGCATCTCAGCCTTTGTCTTTGAGCTCTGTGATCATCAAGATGTGCACAGTCTGTACTCTGGCTGGCAGAAGAAAGGACCCTTGGAAGACAATTGTAGACCCTTTGTGAGTGTAGGAAGGGGTAGGCTGGACACCCAGTCCAAGAGGAGCTAAAACTGGAGTCGAGGGGTGTGCAAGGAGTGGGTGTGAGGGTTGTGGGCAGTCACAGTCACGGCAGAGGTGGCTCTGTCTGTGGGGTGAGTGCCTCCCTGCAGGCACAGCACTGGACATATCAGAGATCCACATGAAAAGGAAAAGCTGGAAATGGCACTATGGTTCAAATGGTAGAGCATCAACCTTGAGCAAAAGAGCTCAGGGACAGTACCCAGGACCTGAGTTCAAGCCTCATGACTGTAAAAGAAAAAGAACCAGGACTATGAGAGGGAACCTGGTACTCTCTTGGTCTAATCAGACACAAGAAGAGGCCGGGATAGGCTGTGGAAAAACACAGAGAACATCTTCCCCCAGCTCATCCTGTCCTGCATGCAGGGACAGCCATGTAACTAGGGCTACGGGGAGATCATCTTAACCCCTGTGCTGCCATCTGAATTGTAGGCCTCTGTCCTGGCATGGGGTGTCCTGATGGCTGAGCAGGTGCCCTAACCCTAGTGGGAGAGCAGCCACTGACTGTGTTAGCTAAGGAGAGATCTGTTCCATAGCTATCAGGCCACCCAGCATGGGAGCCATAACCACCCTTCACCCAGGTAGAGGCCAATGGTTCTCCAGGTGCTACTAACATTGCCCCACCCCTAGCTCTGGGTACACGTGACATTCCCTCCACAAGGAGCAGGACTAAGTGAAGGATCAGGAAGCTGCCTATGGGCTTCAGATGATGGCCTGGCTGGCACTACAGATGGCCTCACTCTGTCACCACCTTCCCCTGCCTCCATCATTCCTCCATCATGCCTCTCTACCTCCCACCCATTAACCTTGGAAACCAATGAACTGGGCTCTCATCATTCCTCTCATCTCTTCACCCACCTTGCCATGCGTCCATCCCTCTGTCACTTCCACCCCACACACATCCCACCACCAGCCACCCTGTAGCTTATGAGGATCCCAGAGGAAGCTCTTGGTGAAGGGCTTGTGACCACAAAACAGTTACTATCACCCGCTCTGGCCTGATCCACCACAGAATAAGAACAGCCAAGCCGGCACACACTGCAGCAGAGTTGCTCTGCTGCCACCCTGATTTCTTCATGGCCAGGACTTGGCTCTCCTCAGCCTCCCAGCTCAGGAACCAGAACATTGTGCTTTCACAGAGCCATGGCTTCCAGTCCCCATGGACACAATGACATCAAGGTGATGCCAACTTCCCCATCTCTATATACTTCTAACTATGGGATGGGAGCTGAGGTTCTCTTCTGTGACTCCATCTGCTAAGAGGCTCATGCAGATTTCTATCCTTTGCTCATCATGGTGACTCTTTGGTTAACAAGTCACTGCTGGGCTTCCAGTTCACCACATATAGAACCCATACTCCAACACTTTTCTTAGAAGGACTGATGACTTTTAAATATTCTCTAGTTTTAAATTTCTAGTTCCTTCTCTCTTTCATTTATATATTTCCCTTCCTCACATACTTCCCTTTTTTACCTTCCTTCTTTCATTCCTGGCCTTGAACTCAAGACCTGGAGCTTTTTCTTAGCTTTTCTTTGCTCAAGGTAGCACTCTAGCTCTTGAGCCACAGCTCTACTTCAATCTTTGTTCTTGCTCTAAACTGGGAGTATGAGTATCATGCATTTTTCCCTTTGCTGGGTTGGTTTTAAACCACAATACTAAGATCAGGATCCTGAATATGCCTCGGATTACAGGTATTATCTAATCAAAACAAATTCCTGATTTCTTTTTTAGACATAATTAGTTCTTTCAGGTGAGCCACCAGCCACTCATGCAAGAGCATTGCAGGATCCCAGCATTCATCTTGTCTCCAGTCTTATTCCATCCATCTCACCATGGTCATCTAAAACACCCTGCTGCATGCCTGAAGTCGCAAGGAACGTTCTCAACGCCATGAGAAGCCCCCTTAAGCTCTGCCTCAGATATGCCCAGCCCCCATCCCACTTCCACATGAGCATTTGTTTAGGAGAAATTTCCTGAGTACATCATCATCTTTTCCTCACCATTCAAATTTCATCTTTGGAGTCATTTCTCCCAGACAAATAGGAACATGATCCATGGTTTGATAGCAGCTCCAGCTTCATAGTCCCAGCCACCAACACCCCCCCATTACCCTGCCAGACACCTGAATTCAAGAACAATGTTTTCACTACCCCTGACTCTTATCAAATGTTTTAACTTATACAGTGCATTAAAATAATTTTACTAAATGGAATAAACACATGGCATCAAGCTTCAGAATCTTTGCACCTGAACTTTTAGTGAATCACAGACACACCAGCATTTCTGTAGCCAACAGAAATCTTAGCTTTGAGATTTCAGCATTCCTGGTATCCACGTTTGGATGTACTTACACTGCCCTTAATGGGGCACTTCAATCACACAATCCCACAACAATCAATGTCATTTGACATTCACTGGTAGGTGGTGCTAGGAAAAAGACTGATGTGCCAACTCCATGCTGGCTTGACCTATGCCATCTTCAAACCTGGAGCAAGTGGGGCTCCTCTCTCCATGACATCTTTTGTGTACTACCCCAGGAGGACCTTTACCTTGAGACAAAATTATGAAGACTATCTCTACCAGCAAAGATTCCAGTGAGATGTGCCTACATGGATAAAGCTAAAATCTCACTAAAGTGAGGTTGTTGGCAGTGCTGGAGCCTGAACTCAGGGCCTGGGCACTAAGCATTTGTACTCAAGACTAGCCCTTTACCACTTGAGCCCAAATTCCATTCCCAGCTGTTTTTATTTTTGGTAGTAAGAATCTATCAGACTTTCCTGTTCTAGGTGACTTGGAACTTCCATACTCAGATCTCAGCCTACTGACCAGCCTGGATTAAAAGTGTGGATCTGCCATGCGCCAAACCTGAGGACTTTTGCCAGCACATTTTTTCCCAAAAATTAGAAGAGGAAGATGTGGGGGGGTTGGGCTCATCCTGCCCTGCATATGAAGGAGAGCATCCGCGAGTGAACTTCATTCCCTGTTGTAGGCTGCTGGAGGAAAAGGAAGCAAATAGGCACAGGCTGGCAGCAGATGCCACAGAACAACTTGTGACCAAGACTCCCAGAGCAGACCTCAGAATCGATGACAGAGTTGGATCTACCCAGTAACAGAGGCAGTGGTGACACCTGAAACTGCGCGTTTGAGCCTTTGCTGCTAGTAAACAGGGCCACCTATGTCTCAATGAGAAAGGTGAGATTTTGGTGGAGAAGGTGAGATTAAACATTATGTATCATGCCAGAAGACAGACTATAAGGGGTCTTTTATTATTCCAAGTGAAATTTTGGATTTCCTCTTCGGTTTCTTTAAAGGATGACATTGGGATATTGATGAATATTGCACTGAATTTGTAGATAGTCCTTATCAAGATTGCCATTTTTACAATATTACTTCTTCCAAAGCAGGAGCATAGGTTTTTGCATTTCCTCAGTTCTGCGTTAATGTCCTTCTCCAGAGTTTATAGTTCCATCAAAAAGGTGCTTTACATTCTAAGTTAATTCCTAGGTATTTTATTTTCTTTGATAGCAAAATGAGTTGCTTTCCTGATTCTTGCCTCATTCCTCTCATTTGTTGACATATAGGAAGGCAGTTGACATTGAGGGTTAATTTTATACCCTGCTACCTTACCAAAGTTTTATATCAGCTCAAGCAGCTTTGGAGTAGAGTCTATAGGGTTCTTTAAATACAGAATCATGTCATCTGTAAGGAGAGAAAGTTTCAGTTCCTCTTTCCCTTTTCCTCCTCACTCCAGTTAGAATGG